>NC_134373.1:22019000-22171000 GCF_035582795.1 Mycteria americana
CTATAAAACTGTTCACTCCCTTTTTATGAGGCTGTAGTCACAACGAAAGGCCATAAACAGTGCATTTTCTCTTTCCTACGGGACTGGAGATTTCATTAGTCAACTCTAATAAAGGCCTGATCCAGCTGCATTTACACCTGGGAATGAATGCTTCTTTATCAGGTCGTAATCCTTAGTAGGTCAAGCAGGAGGGAATGACAGCAGGATAGCTTTTGATCAGCCATAAATGTCTGAAAGCTTAATTTCTTTTAAAATTATTTGCTATTCAAATGTTGACTGAAGACATGCTTTCCTGTACTTCAGAGGAAAGATTTTGAATATTAGGGCATTATTAAAAAACAAAACAAAACTGAGGTCTTTCTATACTTTCAAGCAGTCACTGCTGAAACTAGATTTCCACATCAGCTAAGGGGATTATAATTATTATTATTTTTTTAAATCCTCAGAGACTCTGGGGAGGACTAATGTTTAACATGTTTAGCCCTTAGAAATAATGTGGAAAATGATGCTCTACCTTTATTTAAGTCTATACTGCTTGTGAATTTAAAACTGATGCATTGCTGCTAAATAGGTTTTTGTAGTGTAGGTGCTCCTCTGAGACTTGTTTGGGTTATTTTTCCCTTTTTTTTGTGGTTTTTTTGTTTGTTTGTATAATATACAAATATTAAACTTATGGGAATTTTCTAGCAATTTAGTTGGGAAATGTACTGTAAAATTTAGAGCTGGTTCTTTTCTTTTTTTGGTTGACTGGGTATGTAGAGATCTTTTTTATATATATACTTATTTATATTTTTGTATTATCATAATATTATTTTCTATTCTTTCCATGCCATAAGGTGATGGATAGATTACAGTTGTTTGACAGGAACACACTCCACTGTCTGTTTTTATGTGCTGGTACTGCTAACCTGCTTGTTACTCTGCTTTACCACAGGATGTGAGCGGGGGCAGTTTCGCTGTGGAAATGGTCGCTGTATTCCTGCAGATTGGAGGTGTGATGGGGCTAGAGACTGCTCGGATGATACAGATGAAGCTGGTTGTCGTAAGTGAAACAACTATAGAGCAACTTTTTTGTAATATAAGAAGTACTGAGATCCCAATGTGCTCAATGTGCTGTGTGAATATTGCAGGGGGAGAAAACTCCTAGTTATCTTGAGACGACTGCAGAATCTGCTTGAGAGTCGTATTTCTTGAGTCCATTTGCTTTGGTAGTCAGAAAATCAAGTAGTGCTCAACTTCTAACATGACTTAGCCTTCTCTTAAAAACCTGGATGTCCAATAATGCTGTTTCATTTGATGACTCATGTCCTAAGTAGGTGTAGAAACGTCTTGTATTCTATTATTGCAGTAATCCTGAATATTGGATGTATGTACAGCTACCACCAGCATCACTTTAGTTCCAAATCTTTGGATCTTTCAGGCCCTAGACAACAAGCTGTGCCTACTGCACCTTAAGTAGAGTCTTGGTTAGTTGTCTAGAATAGGTCGTGTTATCCTCAGTGCCAGCAGCTCAGGAACAACGATTGCATTCAGATGGGCTGTAATATCCATGCACAAAGATTCTCTCAAGCTGAATGTTGAAAAGTTGTGAAAATGAAGAAATTCCCTCCCCCTGTTTTCAGGAACTCGCCTGCATTTTACCTTCTTGGTTCTAGTGTTCTTTGAGGTCTTGTGGGCTGGTGCAGTTTGCAGCCCACTTACAGGTTAGGCCAGTTTTTGCCCCTCAGCTGATGGGGAGTGAGAAAGACTAATTTATGTTGGTTCTTTTCACACTGGATTGTTTCTTTGCTGCTTGACCCATATAATAATTGGAGGTCATTCACACAGCTTGGCAGTCTGATTTGTTGCTTAGCACTTTAGTTAGCTCCAAAAACCTGTGCAGTTCTGGATGAATAATGCCTTAAACTGGCAAAAGAAAATGGTGTCGTCCTATAGCTTACTATTTCAGCTTAGTTCTGAACTGCAACTGGAAACAAGTGGTTGGGCTTTGAACAAGGAGTGGGTAAAATTCACACTGACTTTGTGAAAGATAATGCCGCCCCCCCCCCCCCCCCCACCGACACTTACTACATTTGTCATAGTTATAAGCATGAAGTTGAGTTGTTCTCATTTTCATACATGTGGTGAATTAGGAAAATGAAAATTAAACTTTTAGGGTTTTTTCAGTTAATTGTGCTTTTAAAAACAATATATTAATGTGCTATAGGTAGTGGGACACGTAAGTGTCTAGGAAGATAGTTTTAAACTGTTTAAAACTGGCCTATGGTTAAAATTATATTACAAGATTATTCTTTGGTTCTTAAAACAGGAATAAAAAAAAAATGCATGAAGTGCATTGTCTGTAGTATGTGATCGATTTTATCCCTCTAATTGCTTTACCTCTAATGTAATTTTGTAGTTCTCAACTCTAAATCTACAAAGTGATTTAATTTTTTCCCTTGATGCTTTGTTTACATTGGTAGCTGTGCTTGCATATCATTCCATGAGCACAAAGTGTTTCTAGTTGACTTTGCAGTACTGCAAAACGTGATCCTGAGAAAAAAGATGGTTAAGACCAGAGTCCTGTCTACTGGACTGTGTTGTGCTAGTGATTCTTCCCAGGAGTATTAACTAAGGATGGAGTAAGCTGTAACACAGTTCCAAACATTTATTTTGCTTTCTCTCTAATGGCTCCCTGTTGTTTGGCTATTTGAAAAGTACAGAGTGGAGCTGGGACAGCAACATTTAGATTGTTCTGACCTGACCCTCACTTTTGCCTCTTGAGTTCACAGAGAAGAGTCATGAGCTTGTTTTGAAAGACCTTCCTACCAGGGATAGAGCACCTGAGGTGGAGTGAGAGCAATTGAACAGACCCCTGTGAGACTAGGGAAGCTAGCATGACTCCATATATACGTGAAAAAAAAGAGGCTCTGCCAGAGGGCATTTCAGAGCCTTAAGCTTTTGCTGTGACCTGCCTCCTAGGGGAGCCTGTGTCTCCAGGGGAGGATACAAATCTGAAGATTCATACACAGGAGTTCACTAAACTAAATTTTGCCTTTGAGCATCCTTCTGCTGGCCCACTTTCCTCTCCCTGCTCTGTCCGTTTTCTTTGGTTTGTCAAATGCTTCATGTGTTTAGTGGAAGTTACAGTCAATCAACACTTGAACCTTAAGTCTTCTTTTCCCTTATTTAATTCTTTTCTTTGAAAGTGCTTTCCCAGATGTCTGTGAAATGACAATTTTTTTTTCATTGCTTACACTAGCACAACCTACCTGTGAGGGAAATCAGTTTCAGTGTCAGACTGATGGCGAATGTATCCCACAGTCATGGGTTTGTGATGATGAGGAAGACTGTGAAGATGGCTCAGATGAGCATCAACAATGTCGTAAGTATTTAAGTTCTAATGTTATACCAGCTTTGTGAAATAAGGTAATTCACATAGCAGCATATTGAGAACATACAGAAACAAGCCTGCCCTAAGTACAGCTTTTACCAGAAGAGTCTCGCCAAAGCAGTTTCTAGAAATGAAATAATCTGAAATCTGAAATAGATAAAATACAGAAAATATGTCCAAAAAGACATCTCCAGGTCTTGAAATCTGAAAATTACTGATGTTTCAGTTAATTAAAAAGAGAAAAAAAGGAGAAAAAGATACAGTGCATATTAGTTTTATAGTTGATACAAAATTTAGTAGTTCCAAAAATGATGAAATACACATAATACTCTGATGTCCAAACACTGTGTCAGTCACAGAAAAAGCTGCTTTATTCATTGCATAACAAAATTCACACTGGCATCTCAGAATTATAGAAAAAAAAAATTTCATTTCCTTCTAGAAAATTTTGAAATTTATATGTATATAAAAGAGGAGGAATTATCAGTCAGTTGAAGTAAACATTGCTAAAGATTCTTGTACCATCTTCAGTGATGCTATTTAATGGCATTATTATTTAAAATGACCAGAGCTGTTCTTTCTCATGTTCAGATAGGAGGAATACCAAAAGTCCTGATATGAGGGGAAAGTCTAGTCGTTCATTGTCATTTGGACAGCTTAAACTTACGACATAATTCCTATCAGTATTTCACTTTAATATGCTAAACAGTGTATTAATCATGTTCAAATTGCTGTTTTAAACTAAAGTGTTTAATGTTCTCTGTAATCATTTAGCAGCCTAACTGCCATAGCCATAGGCTCTTTCTTTTTTCAGTATTGATAGCAAGATAAATACTGATGATAATAAAATATGTTACTCTGATTTTTGAATTTTGTGACTAAGCAGTTTAAGGGCTATATACAGTTAAGTAAGTGCCGAAATGATGAATAGTGAACTGAGATGGTTATTGCACCAAATTACATTCTCTGTGTTACTGCATAAGACAGGAAGAACAAGGGTTGTAGTGTTCTAAAGAACCGATTTCCTGCTACTTCTAGTATTAGAAGTTACTTTAAATGATGAGGATAAGATTCATTTATTTTCCTTTGATTCTATGTCTAATTTTTGGATAACTTCTTTAAATTGAACAGCTCTGGAGCTACTCACTAACCCCCTTGATTCTGGGGAGGTTCACAGGTTTAAGTTTTGGAAGGATTTTGTTCACAGACTTGGTTTGTGCTTTTATATCTTGATACTTGTTCCCACTGAGGCTAGAAACATTGGAACTAAGGTTAACTGCCTTTTGCTCCCCTCTTTCTCTGAGAAGGGGTCAGCACAACCGCTGGTTATGTTTTAACTAAGGAATCTGTAGATACAAAATGCAAAATGAGCAACAGCTCTGAGTTGACTTTTGAACTGGGTCACTGTAGCATTGTTCTCCATGTACTGGTTAATCATGAGTATTAGTAACTATACAGTGGCACTGTGCTGCTGCTGCTGTTTTTGAGCCATCTCCTGGTATTTGTCCCTATTCTTCTAAAGGGGCTTTTTATCTCTGTGCTTGGGAATCCTGGAGGAGCTTTTGCTTCTTGAAACGTTAACAATTTTTCCTGAGAAAAATGGCCGACAGCTCTGGAAGTCACACATGCAGAATTAAACCAAATTTGTTTTACTTTGCTGTCTTGCTCTTGTTTTTCCTCATGACACTAGTATCCCAGTAGCTGATCTTACTTTGGGAACGCTGCTGACAGAAGAAGGAATAGAGAGCCCCTGTAAAGCAGCAGACCAGATGCCAGTGTATATACTGGGATGCTGGTGAGATATAGCATGAGTTTGAAAGAAACAAATGTGCAGGTGGCAGAAGGGAGGAAAAGCTAGCAGTAATTTCACCCTTCAGCTATATCTTCACAGATTCAATTAATTTGCCTAAGAACAACAGCGTTTAATTTAGCTGTTGTGGAATCAAAGTGGAATTGTACAGTTTTATGTGGTTGCTTTTCACTGACACAGCTGTTACTAGAAGAGACATAATCATTCTTGATCCTCTACTAGTTATGAATGTAAAATATTCCTGACTGTTGAGGCTCTGGCTGTATTAGAAAGCAGTGCCTTACCTCTGGCTCTGCTGGGTTTACATTGTGGCATTCTAGTTGACCAAATAACTTACAGTTACTGGCAGATTTTGACCCAGTAAACAAAATAATAGAGGAAAACTTTAAATTACCAATTCTCACTAATTTAATCTTTTAGGCAGAACAATTATAGGGAGGTAATTTTTAACCTAGAGGTCAGCCCTTTCAGTGGAGAAAAGCAGTGACCTTGCAGGCTACAGAAAGCCTCACAGAGCTGTGTTATCTGCCATGTGTTTGTCAAGTGTTCTTTAACGTCCCTGAGTACACAAAGGTACAGGGGGAGAAAGTCTTATGCTAATGTTTGTGAGAAGGATGGAGTAGTTAAAGAGGAAGAAGGAAAATATTTTTCTGCATAAAAAATCTTGGTTGATGGAAAAGACTGATGGAGTGCCTGTTTCTTGCAGCGGGAAGGACATGCTCAAGTCAGCAGTTCACATGTTCAAATGGACAGTGTATCCCGAGTGCATACTGGTGTGATCGGGTAAAGGACTGCACTGATGGAACAGATGAAAGAGTCTGCCGTGAGTCTTAACTCTTAGCACTAGATCTGGTTTCATCTCATCTCTCTGTGGCATTTTAATAAATTTGGAAGATTAAAGGGCTTGTTGATGGACAGGATGACCACAACATGCTTCTTGTTGCAAGAGTTTAATTTCAGATTCTTTTGTGTATTAGAGCTGATATTCTGATACAGATCCATACAGATTTCCCACTGTTTCATCCATATTGCAGAAATCAAATGCAAAGTGCTACCATAGGATCAGGGCTTCTTGTTTGTCATTGTCTGAAAGATAATATTGCATTGGGAAAAAGCAACCATGTTTAAATGGCTTAAAGCCTTGGGAGACTCAGAGCTAATTTTGTGAATTTTTTTCATATTCTTTTTGCATATTCCTTATGAAATCTGTGGTAACTATAACCTGTATAGAAAAGCAGAATTTGACCCCTAATCACTTCTTTGAGGGACTTTGACCCTTTCAAAAGCATTTGTATTCTAGACTGCAGTTTCCTGTGGAGACGAAGTGGCATTGGGTCATATTGTATTCAGATAAGCTGTTTATATTGTGCCAACAAAATGCAGATGGACAAGTAGTTTTTTCAGTCTAACTTCCCCAGAGGTGAGGCTGCCTGACTGTCTGGTGACAGCCTCCCTAGATCCTGGCCTAGGTTGAATACTGATGGAAAGGACAGCTGGCCACAGAATAGAGGCCGCATTTTTCAGAGATGTTTTCGCCTAATACCTACATAACAGTGTGTAACGGCATGTCTGTTCATTGTTAGTGTTAAGGAAAAGCTTTACACATGTCGTGAGTGACACGTAACATATGAGCTGTTATTCCAGCTGTTAGAACTTATTGTGCCTTTGGGAAAAAGACATAACTGTAAACTTAGCGCAGGACCAGACCTGGGGTGGGAGGTGGGGGAAGATGCTAGGATGCTAAGGAATGGATAAAGAAACAAGAAATAAAATGTTGTTAATGGCTGCGCTTGGAGGAAAAAAGGGCATATGCACATGCTGTGTAAAGGAAAACCAGCATATTACATGGTCAGCCAACTGCTAGTGTGTTTTATCCCTGACTCACAAGTGGCTAAAATGTACACTTTGTAGAATGAAAGGTGATTTAGAACTATATGGTACTCTGGAATAAAAGGTTGCTCAGACAGCCAGCTTGGATCTTTTCCATGTGATAGACCCACAGCCAATTCTGAAGTCACCAACACAAATGGCTAAAAGCCAAGATCCAAAGTACCCCATATCATTGCTGGAAGAATATCTTCTGTAGCTTGGCATTTTTTCTGTTAAAGTTTAGAGGAAAAAAAAAAGATGGGTAACTTAATTTAACAAATCTATGACACACACAAAAAAATCCTGAAGAAAATATATTTGTTTAAAAAATGCATTACCTGTGAATTAAAAAGAGGAACTGCTCAGCACCTCTGAGCGATCTGTGAGTAGTAACTGCATACAGCGTGGAACAGCCAGATGAAGTGGTGTGATCATTACAATGCAGTAAATCTGTGGCAGACTGGGAATGGAGTCCTAAAGACAGTACTCACCATTCCTTCTTCAGACTAGAAGCCGCCGTGATGTTTGAAAATTGGAGTGCACATTTATATTTCATGTTTAACACTCTCAACTAAGTAAATTAAAAAGGCAGTTTGGAAAGGAGCCTCTAGATACCTTAACAGTAGCGCTCTGCTGCTGCGTGGGAAACCCCGTTGTGGCTGCATCAGCCGGTAGGCCCCATGACTGTTGTGAAGGCAGCATGTTTAGCCCCAGGGAGAGGGACTGCCTCATATCATTCAACAGCCTCTACTCTGGTTTATTAGAATATGTGTTGACAGTCCCTCTAAGACAGAAGAATGACTGTGAATTGGAACATTGAAAGTAGGAGTGTTGGACTAGTTTAAAGAAATGTGATGGTGCTGAAGACAAGAGAATCAAGAAGAATGTAATGACAAGACCCTTCCAGAAAGGCTGGTTAATTTTATTGCCTCTCTCTCTTTGCAAGGCCGGGAACTTTAAACAGAAGCCATAAGATAAAATTAGTAATTTGGTGATTTTATGATTAACTATACAGTAGGGATTACTGTAAGTGTTAGATTTTACTGTTTGGAAGCAGATTCTAATACTTGCTTTGAATATTAATTTTTCCCACTGTTTCATCCATTTCCTTTTCCACATTATCTGATATAAACAAATATAAGAGGAATATCACTATTTTGGCCTTTTCCTTTGTCATTATTTTTCCCTTATTTAATTTACACTAAAAGGTTTCATAAATAAAAATGAAACGTCCATGAACAATGAAAGAAAAAAGCTATTTATAATGGATTCTGTTTTTTCACGGAGCATAACAAAATGCAACTTATCATGTCTGTTTACTTATGCCTTGCACTCACTGATCTGTCTGGAAGCAGATGTAGATTGTAAAGAAGATAAAGTTTTGTTGCTGAAAAAGTTACATTATTTAAGAAACTAGTCAAATGCAAAATGTCACCAATATGAAGTAACTCGGCAATTAAACATGTAAAAAAAAAATAGAACAAAGGAATTCAAAGCTGTAGCCCATTTTACTGCTAATGGGATTAACAGCAAGGGGAAACTACCCATGCAGAGGCTAAGATAAACATCAGAACAATGTTTCAGCTACAGGTCATGTAATTGGTGCATAGAGGCTGTTTTAATTTCATAAAATTGTGTTTTTTAAATTTTCTTTAAATATATATATCAGGTTGTTTTTCCTGCTTTTTAATAGTCAGCAGCTAGCAAAAACTTTCATTTTAAAACTTTAGAAATGTAGAATGAAATGGCAGTCTATTTGGGGTAGCAAATACTTTTTGGGAGTAAGCAGCCAAGACTGGTGTCATTTTTCTGTGTTACATACTCTATTTTTTTCAATTAAAGGTAGAATTCTCTCTCTGGCCTCAGCTTCGTAGTTGAAAAATGAAAATCCCAGCCATGTCCATTTTGCTTTGCTGTGACTGACAGAATACCCTTCCTGGATATAGCTCTGGTAGCTGAGCGCTGCACCTGAGGCCATGAGGGAGGAAGGGGAAGTATTTTAAGGACGTGTTGTTTGAGGCTGATGGGCTGAGCGCAGGCCCAGAAACTCTGGATTTTTGATTCTAATTTTGGTGTTGAGTTGCTGCCATGGGTCAACTGCCTAACCTGTTAATTCCTGCCTCTTGTTTGCTATGCTAAATAGCTGTTGTGGTCAGGAAGTGGGCAGCCAGGTCTGGGATGAATTTGCAGAGATCAGGGCGAAAGCGTACAAAGATCAAGACCTGATGAGATCATAAAGGATGTAGTCTAAGATGGAAGAAAAGGGCCATGGTCAGAGGCTAATGTTCTTGATGTTGGACAAATTACATGTAACAGCTACAGGACAAGGCAGAAGTTCAGGCTGAAGGAAATATCTCCACCAGGGAGAGTTTGGGACAGGGAAGAAGCAAAACTGGAGCAAGGTAAGGAAGGCAGCCAAAGACTAGAGTGGCAGGGATCAAAATCAGGAATTAAGGCCAGGAATGAGGGTCTGGTCAGTCTGCCAGCTCTCAAAGCATCTCTGCTATGAACACTACCTGATATCATGTAGCTTGTAGGACTCTTGGGCTTGGGGTAAGTCCTCCTCCTGCTGTCTCTGATAGGCTATGAGATGCCCGGGCAATGATTTGCCCACTGTGAGGTGGTGACTCATGGCAGTGAATCAAAAGGTTTTAATTAATTTTATTTTGTAAAATGTTTTGAAATGTTGCTGCAATAAGAGAATGACACTTGGAAGTAGGAAATTGCCCCCTTTTTTTCTTTCTCCTTCTTGTAACATGGGTTAGGGCTACAGAAGGTTACACTTCCTGACTGTGTGACAGAAATCAGTGTCTGCTGAATCAAATACCAGTTGCAACTGTTTCCTGTTACTGTTTTTGTATGGATTTATTTCCAGCTTGCAGAACAAAAGTGTTAGGCAGAGAGCAAAATAATGTAGGTTTAGCAATTCCTGTGACATAGCTTTCAAGCATCTTCCACATGTGTATGTTGAAACATGCCATTTCAATGTGTTTGCAACTGTTGTCCCCAAACAGTTTGTGGGTTACAAGGAGCAAGGTGCCTCATCTGTTATTTGTGCTGGTGTTTGCCAGTTGTTTATATTTTGCAACTGAAGTGCTGGCATACCACGGGGAGACAGATTATGGAGAAGTATTTTGGCTAAGAAAAAGAGATGCCTGAGAGGAAGGGGAGAGAAAGAAGAGCTCCCTTTCTTCCTGAGCACTGGAATGAACATAGCTGGTTTTCTCCCTGTTTTCACAAAGCTTGTATTATCTTCTAGGAACTGTGATCACTAGGAAAAGATTTCTTCTTTTCAGTTTTCTGTAATTAGCCAAAGGTTCTTGGGAGGAAAAGATAAAGGAGACAATGTTCATGTTGGAGGCTCTTCACAATTAAAAGCAAGGTGAAAGAAAACAGTGTTTATATTTTTCTGTCCCTTCACTTTTCTCTTCTAATCCCATGTTCAGTCTTATACTATCTCCTTTCACTCTCTCTTCTTGTACAGCTGTATTCTCAGACCTCCTTAGATGTAAACTACCTACCTTGTTGTCCTTTTAACTCAGAACCTTATCCTTCCTTTTTAGCTCTTTCTAACCCATCTGTCACTGACCTAGAAAAAAACAACATGTCTGAGTCCCTGGAAGACAACCCTTCCTTTGATTTTTACATAGTTCCAGGTCACTCACAGAGCGCTGACACTTCTTCCATGTGCCCCCTAGAACAGAGACAGTATGATCAGCTTCTCTGATCAGTATCAGTTCTTGCATAGCTGTGGGTTTTTAAACCCAAATGCATTGCTCTGGGATCAGGTGCGTACAGAGAAATTTTAGTTTTTAAAAAAAAGTCAAATAAAAGCTAGGAAATGTTTATTGTGCAGGCCCCCAATGCAGTGACTAATGTAAGACCTTCCCACTTAAATTCAAAATGTCATGATACTCACTTTCCAGACATGCTTTGCTGGAAAGCTTTTCATTAAGCTAGATTGTATAGGTCTTCCAGTTTAAAGGGTTAATCCCATTCCTATCCTCCCCACTGCCAAGGTCCAGATTCTTCTTCTCCTGTTCAGAACTTTCTGTTTGGTGATAGGGAGTAGAACAACTCAGCTCACCCATTGCTAATGTTTTCTAAATTTTGGAGAGAAAGAAAGGGAGTTTAAGTCCTGTTTCTTCGCAACTGCAAGGACAGATATTCCTTCATTTTCAGGTATCCTAGTATTGTTATGAAGTTCTGTTTTGGCTTCCTTCATTCTCTCAACATCGACAGAGTCCACCACAAACACAATGCCATAGGTGTATCTTCTGCATGATTTCCACAGGGGCCTTAGCTAGAAGCTGCTGGAAAGTGTAGCACAGTGGTTAGCCCTTACAGGAGCCAGCATTTCTTGCTTGATTCTTGTATCTTTGCGACTTTTCCTCCCATAAAAGTGTGGATGGCTATCCCAGCTACTGTGGAACTGTCCTGATGGCACAGATGTTCCTGAACCCTGCAGTGTGCTGGCTATAGCCTCTGGTGTAACTCACAGTTTTGCCATTATTCATGAAGATTAGTTCTTAATCCCCCAAATAATTAAAACCATTTTATTAAAATAATATGCTTTAAGGTACAAAGAGTACAATGTACAATGCACAATGAGTGAAAAATATCTTTCAGATCAGTGAGAAAGCTGTGATCAGAACTCTAATTTACTAAGCCTGGTCTTTAGACAGGGGATTCGGAATGGGATTACCTGTACAGAGTTTAAAAGTTAATTTCATCTCTGTCAGGCTTTTCAAAGAATGTTCTTGTTTCTGCAACTACAGTTAAAATAAAGAATCTGTACACCAAGCAGATCTGAAAATAAATTAAGGAAAAAGAAGTATTTGTTCACATTCTAGTAAACCAGAAATGTAGTCAGAATGTGTATTTTGAAGTGTCTTCAAAACATCTTTACTTATTGCCCTCCTTGTTATTTTTATAATGATTTGCATTTATAGACTAGATTATATAATATAATAAAGATTTTTCCAGGCCAAGGACTTCTCCAGGCTTGCTGCAGGAGAGAAAACTTTGAAAAAGTCTCCCTTCTTCTAAGGGAGTTTAATATGAGCTTGAGAAAATCTTATTAGTGACTAGATCCTTAGTTTGCCTGGACATTCTTGAAGAAACAGGCTGTTCAAGGCAATAGGTTCAACTTCCTATTTATTTGACATTCAGTCCATCAGAAACAGTTTGGAACATCACTGGAGGTATTTCTGTGGGATATGAGGAAAGATGAGGAAAATTACAAAACTGGCCATTATAAATCCCCTTAAAAGCTTTCCCACTTCAGTGCAGTTACAAAACCAATACCTTTTATTGTTCTTTTTCTTATACATGCCCCATAATACTTGCAGTACTCTTGTACTGCCAGAGCTATTTCCTGCTATGCTGTAGAACGCCTGATGGTTACTCCCTGTGATGGCTTCTCTGCTTCCAGGCAGGGAAGAAGCATTGATTCCACAGTGAGAATAAAACGTGGCCCCAGGTCAGGCCTTTCTTTCTTTCTGTAGACAGTTAAAGACTTCAGAGTCCATGTTGTTTTCAAAGCTTTATAAGTTGTTTGTAAGCCTAACCCAAGCAAGAAATGGATGAGATGTCTGTGTTAGAAGGGAGTTTGTCTGATTGAGAAGTGGGGCTAAAGGATGCTAATTGTGGTTAGGGCATGTGTTGGCATTGTCAGTGCAGGCTTTTGGAATGGAAGGTCTGGGAACTAGCACCAGATAGCCACGGGTAGGAACGCTGTAGCTGGAACCCTGGTAATCTGCAACTACTATTCTGTGAGGAGGCACATAGTGTTCCTACCTGCCAGTTGCGGACTTACATTAATTGCAGTGAAAATGAATGAAATGTAAATGAATCAATCAGGGAGATAGTCTGGCTAGACTTGTAGCGGACATCAACACAGCTGTTTATGCTCTCATATTAAGAACTTAACCGTTAAAATCATGTAAGCCTATTCCATAGGTGGTTGAAGTTTAGTGGGAATGTGATGATATATAGAACAGCCGAAGCAAGCAAAACAGTTTGCCACTGCTTGGAAAAATTGCAGCTTTTCTGAGTTCTGCTTGAGTAATTTTATAATCCATGTTTTGAATTCCAAGAGTATGAATGAAAGTGTGCCTAAGTGAGAGCCTGCTCTGTCTGCTTTATTGACTCATATGGAAGTAAAATGCGGTAAGAAGTCAAACTGAAAATCTAAAAGGTGCAAAATGAAATTTGGTTATTCTGTTTCTTGAGTTCATTTATCTAGCTGTATTTCCGTATAGAGGCAAAGGTTCAATAAATGTCACTTCTAAAAATCAGAAAAATCTGAAAAATCATTCATTCTGCAGAATCTTTTTTGTTTTGGGAAGGGGAAAATAAGTAATAAAAAACAGAGGTCCTAAAGTTGATCATAGAATTGGAAGTTTAACATCCTCGGCTTAATTAGAACAAAGCCATAAAAACCTGAAGTCTCTGAGTTTGAGAACTCATAACATTCTAAGAGGACCTAGGAACTGTAAATTTCACGAACTCCTTCTCTACCTAAGCACTTTATTAAGATCAATAAAGTGTAAAACTGAGGTACAAGTAAATAAAATAAATGTTCACCGCTTGCTCTCTTTTCATGTTGCATTGTTTTCTATCACATTGTAAACTGTTTGGGTTGCAAATCTTTTTGGGGTGTGGGAGGGCATCTAATTTTTCCCTTGTTTCTTGCGAGGCTTTGTAGCATCTATCTAGAGGATATTCTTAAATACCTGTTGGAGGATATAGTATACTAGATAAATGGATTGTTTGTCAGTAGCAGTATGGGAAGTTTTGTATTCCTTTTTTGTTTTCCTATAAATCAAGATATTCTGTTGACAGTGGATATATATGACTCATTATACTCTATAGTCTTAACATTCATGCTAATACTGAAGGATTTCGTATTGTAGACTACCCAAGATGTGAACAGTTATCATGTGCAAATGGAGCATGCTTTAATGCAAGCCAGCGATGTGATGGCAAAGTTGATTGCAGAGATTCTTCCGATGAAGCTAATTGCAGTAAGTACCACATGCAGAGTGATCCCAAACAAATATGCTTTATAGACCCTCTTTTAAAGTTAAAGACTATAGTTTTCTGACAGATTTTCTGTATGTCTTTCTGTGCTAAAATCTCTTTCAGCACATGGATGTACCAGTACGCAGTTTCAGTGTGCTAATGGAGAATGCATCCCACGAGCCTTTGTCTGTGACCATGATGATGACTGTGGAGATAAGAGTGATGAAAACTCTTGCAGTATGATGTTTTTGGGGTTTTTTTTCCACTTTCTTTAACTGTTTTACTAAGAACTCATTCAAGCAGATAGCAGGAAGTAGATTACTTGGCTATACAGCCATCAAAAGCTAGCCACTGTTCTACAAGGACTGTGTTTAATGGAAAGATGAAAATTGCAGTGCTACTTTGATAGACTTTTTTCAGGTTGTCTTTGCTGCTAAGTGCCTGGGCGTGTGGTTACTATTTGAATTTGCTGGATTCAGTGACAGTTTGCTTCTTAACACACACAGTTTTACTTCATGGTGGTGTAATTTTCTTCATTTCTACATGACCTGAAAGATAATTCCTTCACTTCGAAATCTCAGTTAGATACAGCATGCTATTGTGTTTTGTCCAAATTTGTTTGGCTCTTTTTCACATTTTTATTTTCCAATAGATGGAATGAATATTCTAGAATTATTCGCAGTGACTATAATGTATGACTTTACAGACAGATAACTGTACAGATAGTTGTCCTTTAGATGTTCATGTAAGGTCTTTAATTGACTGTTCCGTTTCTGGAACTTTCTTGCTCATTCTTTTCTTCACGATCAGGGTATCCCAAGGTATTGCATCTCCAGCCAGAATCATGGCTGTTATCACTTGTGCGAGCTATATATTTAAAAAGGTCCCCCACTGATTATAGGATCTAAGTTAGTTTTATATTCTGCGTTGCAGGAAGGCCACATGTTGCCATTTAGTTGCTCTATCCTACAAAGGACTTCACTATGATTCCAGCTCCACCCCTCCCCCCCCCCCCCCCCCCCAATATTTCTTTTTTATGTCTTTGGCAATGTCTCTCCTTTGGAGGACCCATAAATGTTTCTGAACTCTTAGCAGGGAATGCTTCCCAACCATGGAGGGCTTTGATGTTTAAATGTCCATTGTTTTTTTTACTGTTTCCCTGAGTACAAGCCATGCAAATATTTTACCTCCTGATGTCCTGAGTATCATTTCCTTGTCATGTCCACCTTCAGGAACCTTGTTAATAAGGTGCTCTGCATCTAGCTGCACAATTAATTGAGAAATTTAGCCTTCCCTTTCATTTCTGTAAAGAACCAGAGTATTCTAAAATAAAGTTCATACCTAAAACCAGAGCAAACTAGCAGTGTTTACAATATATACAAGGTATGGAACTGGCTCAGTTTTTCAGGAGGGATTATAAATGACTGTTCATCTACGAGACAATATTACTATTTCTAACTTTTTAGTCACTTAGAGTAGTTTCATTTTCTCATGTTTCTTTCCTTAGCTTACACAACTTGTAGAGGCAACTTCTTTACTTGCCCAAGTGGCCGTTGCATTCATCAGAGCTGGATATGTGATGGAGATGATGATTGTGAAGATAATGAAGATGAAAGAGGATGCGGTATATACTAATGCTAACTTCTAATGATGACATTTTCAGAGGAAGACCTCACTAAGCTACTTCTATGAAATTTTGACCCATCAAGATGTTCTGAATCCATTTTAATTCTGTGAAAACCTTAGAATTCCATCTTCAGCTGTTTCTTTTTTTTTAACTTATGCAAAATTTTTTATTGTGTGTGTGAGAGTTATTGCTGTGATACTGAGTATCGTGCAAACTAAGTTTAGCATATAGCAATATCTTTTTTTCTTTACGTCGTCTCTGACCTCTTTTGTCTTTTTTTCCTGTGGAGATTTTTCAGGTCATCTGTTAAGAGACATGAAGCTCCTAATAAGCAAAATCAATTGGTTGAAAATGAAAATAACTCAGTTTCTGCCAAGATTTGTCATGAGAGAAACAGAAATTTTAATGAATGAAAGTGTGGGCTTTTTTCTCTTTCATTGGCCTTTTCTATGATGAGCATTATTCTCTTTATCCAGACAGCCCTTGTGTGTTTTGAAACCAAAAAGCTATAGTTCTATTTCTGGTGCACCAGTTAGTCTACAGCTAAATGGTTTTACTGTTTCTAACAACACAGAAAACTAAAAGGATTCATGTGTCTGCACAAATATTGTTTGCATTGTACTTTGAGGGTAAAAGAAAGCATGACAAGGAAGTATAGATGATGTTTCTTTTATAGTCTTTCCCAGCTGTGTACAAGAACCAGAAACTGAATAATGAAGGATAGAGATGCTTCGGGAAGCTGTTAGGGAAGAAATTCTAAGTATTATTTGAAACATACTCCTCAATTATTCTTGTTTTTCTTTTCCATAGAAAGCGGTCGCCATGAATGCTACCCGGGAGAGTGGGCCTGCCCTGGATCAGGGCATTGCATTCCAATTGGGAAAGTGTGTGATGGGGCTGCAGACTGCCCTGCAGGAGAAGATGAAACTAACATCACTGCGGGCAGACATTGCAGTATGTATTAGAATCAAAAGCATATGCAGAATAGCAGAAACATCAGCATTGATATCTTTTTACATTCACCTTTTGTCTCCTAAACAATGCTGAAATTTTGGAAGCTCGCTATTTTTGTTGGCACTGTTCTGACTGGATGGTCTGAAAGAGGCATATATGCTGCAAATAGACCATTTCTTTTGTAAATCTGTACAGGAAGTTTCACAAATAAGGGTTTTAACTCACTCTCCATATCCTAAAGTGTATTCAAGAAGGCAGGGAAAGGTGTGCTATATGCCTTTTTTGTTTAAATATCTGTGTTTTCCCCTTTTTATAAGTAAGAAGGAATGTTGTGTACTGATCAAAACACAGGACTGAATTAGTGTATTCTGAGCCTTGGCTAAGTCACTTAGAGTTTTCAAAAATATCTTTTCACCTGGGATGTCTGGTTCTCCAGTTAGTGGTATACCAGGTTTTCTCTGTTGAAGGCAATGAGCATGCATAGTTCCTGTTAATTTCACTCTTATGTACATTGATTCCCTCTGAGAATCAGGACCAGGGTATCTTACATTTCTAATTTCTAGGAAGAGGAAAATCCCTATTACTAAAATCATGCCGTTTGGAATAGGAGGACAGAAAAAATAACAGGAAATTAAACCTTATTGTAAAAAGCATCTCTTGCTTTGCTGAGTGGTTTAGTAGTAACATCAGATGTGAGCTGCAAAGCAAGGCATTTAACAGAAGAAATTGAGCAAAAGGAAGGAGGTGAGAGTCAGCAAGTGCTTTACAATCATAATTTGATCACCTATCACTGACTTGTTTATTAGGTAGTAGTACAAGGAAAGGGAGAAGTGGTGAAGGAAAAAAGAAGAAAGAGGGAGAGAAGAAAAAGATAAAGAAGAGTTTCTCCATAGACACAGTCCAACCAATATATTCTAATATATTGGAGTAATATACATATTCTTCTTAATATAATGTAGTAGGTTTTTTTCTGCATAAAGGAGTAAATGATGAGGTTATGTGCCAATAGATGGAGCTCGAGGATGTTTTGTTCACAAGTAGGTCTTGTGGAACCAGAGAAAGGTATGGTGCATTGCAGATGGCTTCTTCTGTGCAGCTTTTTACATGGCACTTACCAGTGGTGGTTCATATAAGATTGATGCTTATCCTTTAACTCCGTTCTAAAAACCTATTATAAACAGTAGTTTACCTTCTGTCTTCCATTTCCTTGCCTGCATGTATGTAAGCATATGTGATTTCGTGGAACTTTAGACATAATTTCTCGTGCAGATTTGTTTTAAGAAGCTGTTCCTGAATTTGTAGACTCATCATAGAAAAGACTATAGCTTTGTGACTGTTACTAAGGCAAAAAGCTGTTCTACTGGTAATACGTGTAATTGTATTTCTGAACTATTTTATTTCCTTTTTAGACATATCACACTGCGCTGCTCTGAGTTGCCAGTATCGCTGTCATTCTTCTCCATCAGGAGGGATGTGTTATTGCCCTGCAGGATATACAATAAGTAGCAATGACAGTCGTACTTGCATTGGTAAGTGAAGTACAGTGATGGCAGATATTTAGTACCTTCTCATAGCTCATTGGGAAAGTTTGGATTCCAGGAAGGTGAGTAAGTTCCAAATGAGCGGATGTACAGGCAAATAGAAAATCTCAAGAGTCAGCAAAAGAATAAAAATCTAAGTAGTACAATGGCAGCATGTTGACACAGAAACAAACCAGAGAGATATCGTAAAGATCTCTTTCAATAAGACCGTTAAAGATATAGTGAGAGCGTGATTATGTTTAAAAATATTTACTCTTGGATGGCTGTTTTATTATCAAATTTTTTTACAGGTCTTTTAGTGGTTAGATGGGGAGAGTTTGTTTCTGCTCCAGGGAAGAGTATTGTTGTATGCCTGGAAAAACAGTTAATGATATTGAAGTGTTTGGTACTTTTTGGAAATAGCTGTATATGAAGACAGTAGAACAGTGTACTTTAAAATGAAAAGGGTGCTTTGTATTTGCACTATGGAATGGCTGTATCTCCTATGACATCTCAGCATATACATTATTTACATGAAAATGAATATTTGCAAGAATGTAAAGGTAAGTGAGGTATTTTGGTGTTGCATTTGTTCTGTAGCTGCTGTAACGTGGTAACACAAACCCTTGGTAGTACAAATGATTTATCTCAGTAACTGGAAACAAAGTAACTTCAGAATCATGAAGTTTAGCACTGCCTAGTAAAAGAAACTGGGTAAATATCCGAGGAGTTTTCAACCCAAGTTATGGTGTTGGTGCTATTAAAAGTATTCCAGGTGCTCAGTCTCTAACGAGATTTCTGTATTTTTGAGCATACTGGGTGGCCTAGGGCTGTATAAGCTTCAATGACAGCATGGTTGCTCTTAATAGAGAGGAGGAATTGATGCACTGACTCCAGGCACAAAATTTACTCTGTTCTTTCACTTTTATGTGGGGAAGACATGAAGGACACATTCGCAAACCTGGTGCAGTCTCAGTGAGTATTCTGTTGTGCTTTGACTGCCCTGTAAACCTAGCTATCTGATTCTGGCTTGTAAATCTGAGTCAATGTATTTTGGTTTGCTAAGATCTAGGCATATATTTGTAGTGGGAGCAAAACTTGTCACGGGGGAATGGCTCACAGTCAGTAGTGTATAATTCCAGATCTTAGTTTAAATCAGTGTTATTGGTTTAAGGCCAGAAGAATGGAAGTATAGTGTTAGCAAAGTGTATTACTTTTTGAAACCATAATCTTTTCAATTTGTCTTCTCTTCGTTTGCTTCTGGCTCACTATATACTGAAGGTTTTTAACACATATGGAAGCTGGAAAGCTACTGAGAACAACATTTTTTCAATACTAAAATGTACTACCTAGGAAATATTTCATTTTCACTTATGTGTTAATAAATGTTTAAAACCAGAAGTTCCAGCAGAAAGAATATTTGAGATCTCATTTTCTCCTTTTTTGGCATAACAGTAGGATTACCAGTTTCCAGCAATGTAATGTACTGATTCTACTCAGGTTTTCAAGTGAAGGAGGTCAGACATTTAATCTCAAAACCATGTATTAAGTAGTGTCAGAAATCTCCTGGGCTTTAAATAACCACAGATAGGATGAAACACCAGACAGTGTTCAGATCTGATTTTTTTTTTTTTAAATCCAAATTTTAAAAATCCTTGTTTTTAAAAGATGACTAGTTAAATATTTCACAATTTTAGAAGTAAAAGATTCTGCAGCAACATTGGAAATTGCTTGTAGAGCACATCTGTGAGAACTTGCTGGGTCGTCCTAGCTGCAGACTCTACCTATATGATATCTTGCATGCCAAAGTGAACTTCTTTGTACTTTTTGCTAGCTGGTTCTGGTGCACAGTCAGCTTTTAATTGGAAATCAGACACCTGTTAGCGTGGTAAAAGTCTGCGCTAACAAACACTGCCTTTTAGCAGGACTTATTAGCTTGAGCACTGCACTAACATAAAGGTAGAGCTCTCCTTCAGAGGGGGCTTAAATCCAGCTGAGTGTGTGTGCGCAAAGTGTACAGATCTGTTGCAGGAAGAAGAATACTGCATAGACATATTCTGTATTGTGGAAAGCAGACAATGACATCCCTTCCAGTGATTTTTTTCCTCTTCTCCTGACAGGTGTTGTTTTTTTTGGGGGGGGCAGGTAGGTGGTTTTTTTTGGTTGGTTGGTTTTTTTTGGGCGCAGGTAGGTCCCTGGGCAGCAAATATCAGTTGTTTTGTTATCCAGAAATAGATAACGGAAACATTTGTGGAAAAACATACAAAACCTCTTTTTCCATGCCACAGTTTTGCAAACAGATATAAAGCGAGAAGAGAGGACAAACTTGCAGCTTCCCAAATATGACGACATCCCTTTTATACAAAGCAATTGTTTATAAATATGCCTTATTCACTTGACAGATTTTGATGACTGCAAAATGTGGGGTGTCTGTGACCAGCTGTGTGAAGATCGTGTGGGACATCACCAGTGCCACTGTGTGGAAGGTTATTTCCTAGAGCATCATCGGCATTGTCGGGCCAACACTTCAGGTTAGTGTGCAGCAGTGCAAGTCTCTTGGTGTTGTTGGACTAATAGATAGAGCTAGATAAAATGGGGCAGTTTGCATGGCTATGCCATACAACTGTGTTTGATTTTAACTTAACTCTGGCCTTGAGGACTTACAGTCAGGACAGCATTCAGAACATCAGCAAGTATCAAGAGACTGCATCTGCTGGCACCTGTAGGCTGGTGGAGCTGACTGCCTCATCAGGGCTGCTTCTCCTCAAAACAATGTCTTCTGGGCTCCTGCGCTTTCTCAGCATTCCTGACTTCCACAGAGTTGGGAGGTTGTTGCGAGAGCCCTTCTTAATATATAAAATCTTGCTCCTGTGGGAGGCAGCTTCCTGACCTGCTCTCTGTGGAACTCAGTGGGATCAAGAAATCAGGAAACCTCACTTTTTCTAGAAGGACTGTGCCATGCAAGGAGATGGTTTTGCTGAGCTCAAACACTTGCCTGTGAGAGAAACCCTGCTCCTGGCTTCTAGTGTCCCAGAGTCTGAACTCTGCAAGAATGCTTGCCTCAGAGTGTGGTTCCCCATCAACAGTAGGCAGCTGCTCCTGGTTGTTCACCTCCTGCTCTGTTCTGAAAGCAGGCCCTGGGACGCCCTTCTTTGTGGAGATGTAATAGTCTAACAGGCTTTTGTGTGAGGCGGGTGTTCCTGCGTGCAGGAACTCAGTGGGAATGGGAGTCCCTGCTTGGTATAGCTGATTATCAGTCTTGCTTCTTAGAAAAGCACGAACTTGCCAGTTCCCTCCCCCTTCCTTCTTTCTTCAGCTGTGTCTGCAGAGCAGTCATCATCTTGTAATTTTCTAAGTATGTCCTCAAAAAATAGGGAATTTTTTTAGCTAATGAAATATGCTTGACTGTATTAAGACATGCATATGCCAGCATTGGGAAAGATTGTTCCATTTCCAGAAAAATTCTGTATCTTTCACAAGAAGCTTTCCATTCAAATTAGTCTGACTTTTGGGGCAGTGAGTTGTTTGTAAAGTGTTGATTTTCTATCTTATTAATGGGGGAATTTCATACCTGCTCTAAATCAGTTTCCCTGGATTCATTTTTGCTTTTATTGGGGAGGATTTTATGTGCAGGGTGAATAGGTTTTGGACTTAAATATATTCTTGTCGGACTTACACCAAGCCTTTCAACAGACATCTACTTTGAAAGTGAGCTTTCCTTCAAAGACTTGCTGGCATCTCTCTTCTATTGTAAGGTACAGCAAAGATTTTTGATGAGATGAGAGAATGAAGAAGGTGGATAGGATAGAGCAGTACATAAAAAGATAAGAAACATGGCCTGCCTGCTAAAAACAAGGAATATCTGAATCTCATGGGGCAGAAAAATCTTTAGAAAGTTTACACTTTGATTAAAGGAGCTAAAGCAAGGAAATAGAAGAGTAGAAATAGTCTTTTACAGTTTAAATGCACAAGGATTTTGTAAAAGTTTTACCTGGTAGGGCTTTAAATACATATTCCTGTCTGGTTTGCTCCAACTGTAGAAACCAAAGGCAAATCAAAGCAAGTTAGTACTCACATAGAAACATTTATACAGATTGTAGTCTGAGCATCTATTAAACCTTTGTGTCCAGTGTGTATGAACCAGTATGTATATATTTCAATTTCCCTTTGCCAAAATAGCTTGCTTTCAGAGTAGTCATATATTTGTCACCCCTGCTTTCAGCTGGTGTTGCATCAATTATTTTTTCCAATGGCCGTGATTTACTGATTGGAGATCTTCATGGAAGAAGTTTTCGTACTTTGGTGCAGTCGCAGAATCGTGGGGTTGCAGTTGGAGTGGACTTTCACTTTTACCTGCACAGAATCTTTTGGACCGATACAGTGCAAGATAAGGTGGGTACAAATTTCAAGAAGAATATATTTTTGTGTATGTGGAAGTAGAAAACTGCAAGAAGCAGAATGTGTTGATAGGCCTTCATTTTTGAGAGCAGAAGCTGGCTGTATTTTTGTTTTCTAACAAAAAAGCTCCTTGAAATGTTTTATGTTAATGACTGCATTTTTCAAGCTATACTATTACATGTGACATTTTAAACAAAGAATCCTATTATATGGGAATGTCTTGAGCAACTTTTAATTTTACTCGAGATGGAGTCCAAAAAACTAATTAAGAGAAATAGTAGACATTCTTTCAAAACGGAACAAATTTTTCTTGGTAATTTTTTGAAACATGATAATTTAAAATGTAAAAGCTGTGTGCTTTCCAAGATGATAAAAATCAGATTTCTTCATATACTTTAAATGGCACTGTAATTGAGCTTAGATAACAAATATTGACAGTATTTTGTGTAATGAGCCAATATTTTGTTACCTTTTTTTTTTGAAGAGGAAATATTTTAGCTTCAAGATACAGTAAAACAGTAATTTTAAAAATAGTCTGGAGACCCTTGTGAGGGTTGGACTTCACCCTTGTTCTTTTTCTTTGTGCATAACTTACTGAAACAAAAAAAGTCCTAGGTCAAATGCTGAAACTCCCCAGTCTTCATCCCCATGTTGTTGTCATGCAGCGTGAAGGAGAATCCATGGCCTGCCTCCTGCTGACACCATGTATGGATCAATTTGGTGTCACTGTTGTTATTCTGAACCTACACATAAGCTGTAAACTACAGTTTCTACTACAGTGCCGCGTTGGCTCTGTTGGAAAGCACGCTGCATGGCTATCAAGTAGGACAGGATTTGTATGCACAATTTTTGATTTGTTCACAATTCTGGCATTTTTATTTTCACTGCAGTGGGTTCCCATTACTGTAATTGCATTGACAATGGCTGAATTAAGTCAGGGTCAAATCTGAACTTTCATGAGACAGGGGATTTATACTATCTCTTTAAAAGGTATAAACAAAAGGTAATATGGGTTTTTTCACTGCACACCCCAGATGGCCAGGACTGTCTTTTTATCTGCCCCAATATAGTTAAATCCTAATTAATTAATTAATCTGATTAAGTCCTAGCTAGAATACCCCGATGAAAACAGTGACATTAAGAATTTTCTTATATGATGCATAGTTCCACCTGGTGTCTTAAAATAAAAGTATTATCAGGGGATTTGTTTTGGTTGTCCTTTTTTTTTTTTTTTTTTTTAAGATTAAGATGTAAGTTAAACCAGAAAATCGTGGGTTGTGTTCTGTGTCATCTTTATCTCATTTAGTGTACTGCCTGATAACCTAATGCCCATAAGCTCTTCCGTCAACAAGGTTTCCAAAGAACAGAATAGACAGTTAAATGGTTTGCTTGGTTATTGTTACCTGGACCTGAAGAATATTTAAAATTATACAACTATACTATTTCAGCTCTTATTTTTCTTGCATATATTTACTTGTGGTACTCTGTATTTTCATTTAAATACATTCCAAACCTCATGCTGTTGTTCCAAAAAAAGGGATAATGGTTCCTAGCTTTTCATATTACCCAGTGATATAATCACATGATTACTATATATATAAGATTATCGTGTTTATACTGTTTGCTTCACGTAGCTGTGACCTTGCATGTAACATAACAACGCTATTTCTTCTTGAGCATGATGCTGTTAAAATTAGCCTTAAATAAAGGAGACCAGAAGCAATGCTGAGCCTTCTCCTTTCTGTCAGGACAGAGAGCTTTCTCTTTGCTTTGCAATTTCCCCTTAGTGGTTGGTGCAGTAAGAGCTCCCCCTCTTGTTTCTCGTCACTGACAAGAGCTTTGCTAAAGTATGTTCATTTTTTGTCAATTAAGGAAAATACTGGGTTTTGCTAGGTTCCAGGAAAGCAAGATGCACTTTCCTCATCTATTTTTTTTAATCCAGCAATTTGCCATGTTTGCTAAAGCACAAGGCTGTTTTAGTCTGTTACCTTGTCTATTTTGCCGAAATGCTGATTGAAGGCAAGCTTCCTGTAGTTTTTGCATTGTTTTCCAAATTTCTGCAAAAAAAACTAAACTAAGGAATAGCTTAGTGGTTAACTTGGTTGTATCTAATGGCCAATTGTGGATCTGTGCTCAATGTGATGATAAAGGACAAGTGCCATGTGTCTTGTGATTTGCAAAACATCATGTGGGCACTGACGATATTTGTATTGTTTTCAGGTTTTTTCTATTAATATTGATGGCTCTGATTTCCAAGAAGTTTTAAATGTTTCAGTTGACACACCTGAAAATCTAGCGGTGGATTGGGTTAACAATAAACTATACGTGGTCGAGACCAGTGTGAACAGAATAGATATGGTTAACTTGGATGGAACAAACCGTGTGACTCTTATTGCTGAAAATCTTGGAAATCCTAGAGGAATAGCACTTGATCCAACTGTTGGGTAAGTGATACGTGTCAGGTAATGGTAAAAGATGTCAGAAATTCCTTTATTTCCATGCAAAAGGAGGAGAACTAAGAAGTAGCTAGGGTGGTCATTTTAGAATCACATATAAAATGTTTTAAACATTTACATTCTATCCTAATCTATTCTACGCCTTAAATTGTTGTATGGGAGGGCTGTGCACTGCTTTTATTCCCAGTATGTGGAATCTGTTTTATGGCTAGAGTTGTATGTGCATGAGCAGCTCTGAAAACAGGGGAACTGTGGAATTGCCCTGCAGAAGAGTAGAAGTTATCCTGAAAGATTTCTGTTGTGACACCATCCACAGATCTCCTACTATCTTAAATAAAGTGGTGGAGTGAAGCCAGGGAAGCTAGTGTCTCCCAACCCAACAGGCTTCAAAAATGTATGTGAGCCATGAAAACTTGGATCCTCAGAGAATGGGAAGAGGAATTAAATGCAACTTGTAGTGATGGGTGCTGCTTTCATGATGTATCTATTTGTCACTGGTTTATTTCTGGCAGTGCACTTCTTAAGTCTGTATTGTACTAAGGAAACTCAGTATTTCTGAGGTCTTTTGGGTAAAAATGTGTTTCTTTCTAGATTCATTCTATAAAAGAAAATGCAAATTACTTCTTGGGCAAGAGGTATAAAGTGTGTTTTCATAGTATGCCAGCTGAGAATCAAGCTCTGTCCTGAAAGGGTGCTGGTTTTAAATTCCATGTAAAATGTCATTTTTTTGTAAAATCTCAAGGAAACATGGGACTTTGTTTTGTTTTGTTTTTTTTCCTTTATAGTTATTTGTTTTTCTCAGACTGGGATAGTCTGTCTGGTGATCCTAAAGTGGAAAGGGCCTTCATGGATGGCACAAACCGTCAGGATTTGATAAAAACAAAATTAGGCTGGCCTGCTGGAATAACTCTGGATATTGTATCAAAGAGACTTTACTGGGTTGACAGCCGGTTTGATTACATTGAGACTGTAACTTATGATGGGCTTCAAAGGTAGGATGAATATTATTCCTTGGAGGTTACAGATACGCTGATTATTTTGTGTCTAGTTCAACGAAAGATTTGTCTAACAAAATGAGATACACAAAGGATGAAAATTACAACATAATGAATGCGATGCACCTTGATATCTATGATGTCATGCTACTTCTAGACAACCCTTAATTCCTCCATCATTCTTTGTCCTTTTTCTACCTTGAATACCTATTGCACTTCTTTTATAATGTACTTTTTTATAGTCCACCTCTACAGTACACATTTTTATAGCATTTGCTTTTCATTATTTTTGAATTATATACATTGTCTTCCATCATAATTTCTTTGCATCTTTTTAATGAATGAATGTATTTGAAATATTCCACTCCAAAGCCCCACTTTGCGTAATGGGTATTACAGAGTAGTACATACATTACATTATCTTCTTACATTTTATAAATCTTTGCTGTCAGAAATTAAGTCATCACTCACCCTGTTGTGATACTGGGGAAACTATATCATAGCATGCAAGAAAGGAGTCCTTGAGTTTTTATGGGACTGTGTCTTATAGTATAGTGTTTAGAAGCCTGCTTGTCTCTGTTTCTGTGATTAGTCTCTGTTACTCAAGCACAAGAAAAAAATTGTCCCCTTTAGCATATCTCCTACATATTGACTTGAAAAACAGTCCTCTGCTCATTTGATGGGTTTATTGTTCGGTGCATTTTTTCACTTACAAAATTATAAAAGTAATGCTGGTATCTTTGCTCCTTCATCAGGGTTCAGTAAGACAAGAATATGTTTAGTAAACTCTTTGTTTTTTGGAGATAAAAATTTATCACTCACAGCAACACCAAGAATCTTGTAGATGTTGTGCAAGAGGCAATGGCATAGTCTGCAAAGAATGTTAAAATACAGCTTACTGTCCACTTGTGTCACATCTTGCATGCCTACACATGAACCTAAATCACCTGGGAAACTATTAGAGTAGAGCTGTAGAATTAATCTGATTTTATAGACCTTCCTTTATGACTTCATGAAAATAATATTCTAGTGTTATTGTTATGTATTGCGTGAGGACTTAAATGTCTCTCTCTATCTCCTAATATATTGTCACAATACCTTGCATAGAATAGATACAATTTATTAGCATTTGGTTTTCTTTGGTTTTGCATGGGTGATTAGTTCAAGGCAAAAAAAGTTTTTTGGTTGGTTTTGCTTTTTTTTTTTTTTTTTTTTTTTTTTTTTTACTGCATACATAGGATTTTATTTTTGGCCAGTGGCTGTTGCAGCCATAAATTTTTTACATTCAAGAATTCTTGAATATTTCAAATTGCTACAGATGTCTTTGATTTCCTCTGTTTGGTCTCCTTCTCTAATTTTCTCTCAGTAATTATGAATCTTTTCGTACATTTTTGAGTCATCGTCTTTACTCACTGTGTTTTCTTGGAAATTGCTAACACTTTTGATTGCTCTGTTTTCACTGCTGCATCTTTTATGTTTATGTACCCTGTATGTTTAGCTTCATCTCTTCAGTTCATTTGGTCTTTTTCATTTGTACTTTGGCAGCTTCTATGTAGAAGCAAAAGCCAGTGAATGAATTAATAATCCTGTATCCTTTCCTCTGTTAATAAAGTTATTTTCTAGATAATATTTTGTAAATAATTTTAAAATCGTCTTTATAACAGGAGAACAATAGCTCATGGAGGCTCACTGATTCCGCATCCATATGGAATCACTTTATTTGAACACAATGTTTATTTCACTGATTGGACCAAAATGGCGGTGGTGAAAGCAAACAAGTTTTCAGAATCTAACCCTCAAGTGATCTACCAGTCTTCACTGAGACCTTACGGAGTGACAGTTTACCATGCTGCCAGGCAGCCATATGGTAAGACAGTAAGTAGATTATTAAGCGAAGTTTAGGAACTATCTTACCAAAAGTTGATAAAAATGATAAGAGACTGTTATTTTGCTGTGAAGAACTAATAATTACGATACATACATTTGTATTGTGAAACTGGACTGGTTTTTATCACACAGTGGTTTCATCCAGCTCCCGTAGCTAATGAACTGTTAAAAGCAACATTTGAGGGGGGGTGCTTATTAAATGTATTGATATTTGGAAGAGTCAAACTTGGGCTTATGAGCAGTATTGGTGTTTGGGACTTTTTTCCTCAACACTGCAATGAGGGTGCAGTTGGAAAAGGCTACCAGTGTGAATGAATTGTGTGAGATATAATTCTGAAGTAGATTTATATGCAGAAAACTATAGCCCAGATTATGGCCTCAATGCTGTGTACTGAGTATCTCTGTACAGAGCTGATTACCTTGAATGCCGGTTAGCTCTGATGTGATTTTGGTACATTCCAGGGTAGAACTGGTGGTGTGTGATTTCCATGTGACGTAATTCCCACAGAGTCCATGTGATTTATTGTGGATGTTGGAAAAAATCCTGAAAAATCAAGATAATGATGCCATTAGGTTAATAGATGAAGTTATAATCCTGTCTGTATTATTTTCCAGTAAGAAATCCTTGTGGAATTAACAATGGGGGATGTGAACAGATCTGTGTTCTCAGCCACAAAACGGATAATGGTGGACTAGGATATCGCTGTAGATGTATACTGGGCTTTGATCTACATGTAGATGGACGACATTGTGTTGGTAAGAAAATGCCTTATGATTGTTGGAAATAGCACTATTCCATTAGCTCTAGAGTTATTTCTAGAACATCCTTCCTCTCTTCAATAGCTTTGTGGGTTCAATATGCCAAGGACTTCCATGTTTTTCCATCACAACTCTTGTTGACAGCTTTAAATGTAATGATATCTGCTGATGTTCATTTCAAGCCACAACAACTTAAGCTCACCACCTTTTAGGAGCATTTCAAGAGAGTTAGATATGGAATATGTGTAGATAGCTGTATGTTTAAGCTCTTAATCCTGAAATCAAGCATGGATGCTTGCTAATATGCAGATTTTGCATTATTTTGAATATGTAAGCCTGCTTTCCTGTGCAGTAATGTGCACATTAGGTTGGTCGTCTCCCTTTGAACACATACGGTAAGAATAAGAGATTCAGTTTTGGAGCTGTGTGCTTCCATGAGCAATCTGCTGCTTCCTGTTTGAGTGCAGAATTGTCACTGATGGGAGGTTTACCATGTGTACCTATTGGCAAATTAAGCCAGATATGTTGTCTATAGTTTTACTATTTGACCATGCATATATCTGGCTAGCTCAGATATGGTCTGGCTATATGGTGACTCCACAAAGCCTGTGAGGTTTTTTTTATAGATGATTGTAAAGAGGTGAGTACAGAACATGATTTCTGCTTCCATAGGGATAATGTTTTCTGTAAAGGTGTATTAGGACCACAGTAACAATGCAAGAGGAATACCTGACCACATCACCTAATATTCTGGGTTGGGTTTTGGTTTTCTTCTTCAGTTTTTAGGTCTGTGTATATTTAAATTCCTATTTTCTCATTCTTCTTTCTTCTGTTTCCAGGCTATTAGTGTTGCCAAAGGAAAATAGCTTTACAGTTAATTAATGCTCAATTGTCTCACCTTGTGAATAAGTGAAGAGTGTGTGTGATCTTTTCTTTTGCAGCTGTGCAGCAGTTCCTGCTGTTTTCATCCCAGCTGGCAGTGCGGGGGATTCCATTCAATCTCTCCACCCAGGAAGATGTGATCATACCTGTAACAGGGAGCCCTTCATACTTTGTTGGAATTGACTTCTGTGCTCAGGATGACACAATTTTTTTTTCAGACACAAGTAAAGACATGATCTATAAACAGAAAACTGATGGTTCAGGTGAGAACCTTTCTTGGGAATTGTAGAGTAATTGTGGTAAGGAGAATAGAATATATCTTTCTAAAAAGAAGCACAAAAAGTCACATTGTGAGATACAAAGATGAATCTCAGTGTCACCTCAGTAATCTGGAAAATGTTTGTCAAAAATGTTTGTTCAACTCATATTAAGCTTGAAGTCTCCTGTTATTTGACAAACTTGCTGAATGTGTTTGGGAATTAACTATTTGTAGCACTTCTCATAATTAATATTTGCCATCAGCAGTCTGTTTATGCAGACTAATATGCCTTTCAGTGTATGAAACTTGAGTTTCTCTTTTTAATTTCCCTATCTGGAGAGCAGAATGTTTGCTATGATACTGTAATACAGAAAAAGAACATTATGGTTGTGAGATTTTTGGAAGTCCTATTTGTGGTAGTGTGAAGAATGTTTCTCTCCAATTTATAATAATGGTCAAATATATATTAAGTTAGCATATAGTCTTCTGAGCTTGCTTGCTGCCTTGGGTCAGCGTAATGGTAGACTGCAGCTGACCATTACTATGCAAAGAGTAGGTAAGGTCTGGCTGTTGAGCAAGATGTCCTTACTGCACGGACCTGACTGACCTTCATTCATAAAACTCCTCTCAGTGTAAACTTAGTGACAGATTTTTCTCTCGTCTTTGGCTATTCTTTATTTCTCCTCTTTTTGGGTTTGGCTCCTGAACATATACCTCCTTCACCTGGAGCAAAGGGCACCCCCGCTCCCCTTGGTTATTGGTCTTTATATTAAGTAGCATAGAGGCAGCATTTTTACCAAGGGAAACCACTAGTTTTGTGAACAGAATACTGCATTCATGTTATTTCCTCTGTTCCTAAACATTTACCATCATTGTGTCTGTTATAAATTCTAGGAAGAGAAATCCTGACAGCTAATAGAGTGGAAAGTGTTGAAGATTTGGCCTTTGACTGGATCTCAAAGAATCTATACTGGACAGACCCTCGATACAGGAGCATTAGTGTGATGAGGCTGGCAGATAAATCTAGGAGAGCTATTGTTCAGAATTTAAATAATCCTCGATCAATAGTGGTTCATCCTGTTATTGGGTAAGTTTAGCTTTGATTCTCACTTGAAACTATACAAACAAATTTATGGTTTAAGCAGAATTGGTGAGGTTAGATTTACATCTCATTCTGGATTTCTTTTTTGGATTTGTGTTCTTTTCCAAAATACCATCTCTTTTCAGTTCTTTTGTCTTTATTTTGTTTGTTTTATTCTGACCTAGGATTCAGCACCCAGAGGAAAGGGCAAGGTGATACAGATTCCACATGAAAGAAGCACTCAAAAGAATTCTCTTTAAAAGCACCAGTTTGTTTTCTTTATTCCTGTGTGTTGATAAACAGGCAAAAGAACTTTGTTTCTTTGTATCACTCAGATTAGAAGGCTGTTTCTCATAGTTGAAAGATAAAGTTTTCTGAATTATTTTTAATATACTTTCAGTTCCCAGAATGCTAACCTTGATTCCTTTATTTTTTCTATCTGAATTTCTTTATTTGAAACATATTAGATACTAATGGTTGTATTTGATACAGACCTTACAATATGTGATTCTGTGTACATAAAATGAAGCCTTGCTTTTCTTTGAGGGAAATGCTTAACTTCAAATTCAATGCTCTGTGCTATTTGGCCATGCCAAAACAGCATTTCTTTCACAGCATAGTTCAGCTTCCTACCACCATACTACTGAATTTCTTAATTCTTGGATATTGAATGTTTAGTAACCAAATACACTAGTTTGGAAGTAATCTCATGAAAATAGTTTTGAACTTGGATCCTTGGGTATCCTAACCTTTTTTGTTCGCTGCTTTGTAAAGTTATTTAACACTAGCTTCAACTCTTTGACTGTAGGCATAAGTCAAAAGGATCAGGAGGAAATTCTTTGTAATATACTTACAGGTAAGCATGAATTACCTGGAAGATGCATTTTTGCTTGATTCTTCCTCCCTGTCAGTACTTAAATGAAATCCTTAACGATTTTAACAAAGTTACAGTTACTTTATATCTAAAGGGACAAACCACTTCCGAACATTTGGAAGTTGTTGTACCCAGGATAAATATTAATTGTTGGTACCACTACCAATTGAGGAGAGGGTCAACATAAAATTGTATTTTTTTTTTAAGGTATGTGAAGATGTGGTACAAAGAAGAATGTTAATACTGTTCAAATGTTTGCTCTGTTTAATTACGTTATATCATTGGGTTTATTTGTCTTCTGACATGTGTCCTTTCAGGTATATTTTCTGGACAGATTGGTTCCGTCCTGCAAAAATCATGAGGGCCTGGAGTGATGGATCCCATGCCTTGCCAATTGTGAATACAACACTAGGCTGGCCTAATGGCCTAGCCATTGACTGGAGGTAAGGACAACACAGAAGACAGAGAAGCTTTTTGAGCAAATGTGTTTTTTCCTTTAAACTGTTAGGGATTAAAAATAAAGGAATTGTGTCAGATTGCGTGCATTGGTACTTTTGTATTGAAGACCTTATTTTTCAATTTGTTGAAAAGCCTGCAAAATGTAAGATTTTCTCAGAATCCCTCCCCACACACCCCAATAGCCTCTTGTCAGGTTTAAGATTATTATTTGAGAAAATGTTAGTGCTTCCTAATTGACATAATGTCATTTGAAGAGATATGACATTTTCATTATTTCTAGTTCTCTGAGGCTGTACTGGGTGGATGCCTTTTTTGATAAAATTGAGCACAGCACCTTTGATGGGCTGGACAGACGGACTCTTGAACGTATTACTCAGATGACTCACCCATTTGGCCTTACTATCTTTGGAGGTAAGTCTGGCATTGAAAAATATCTATTATTATCACAGATTGTTTTTTTCATATGATGATCTGTGAGTATACAAGATAAAATAACATGGCCTTTGTAACACTGCTTTTCCTATAAAAAGCACTGTTGAAAGTTTGTATTAAAAATATATATTTAGTACTTCTTGCTCCTTTTTAGGACTGTTTCTATGTATATTTGTGTTTAAATAATTTGAGGCAGATCAGGTAACTCTTTTAGTGCAAAAAGGCAGAAATGCTGTACTAATTCTATCTTCCAAGGTGGGCTACTCATGCTGGACAGACAAGGTAAATCACGTCCCTAGAGATGATCAGCAGTTTCTGGATTTTATTAATTGTATGTAGAGTTTATAATTGGATTTATGTTGTGTGTGAAGAAAGATGTCAGCATCTGACTGCTTTTGATTTTGTGGAAAAATATCTTCAAAAATATTCTAAAATTTTCTGGAAAGTTGTCTTAATGAATGACTTTTAAAATTGCCTTGGAATTTGAAATGTCAGTTGAGTCTGTTATATCTCAATTTAAGTGAAATCTGAGAGGATTTCTTTTTCTAAGTTATGTCTGCCTATGACTGAAGGACTCACTTTGACTGCATTAGTGATGAAAGTCCTTTTGTCTTTTTCATGAAACAGTTATGAAAACTTATTAAATTTACATGAAAAGCCTTGTTTTTTCTCATGATGCTTGATCTTTTATGTCATATTGCTCTGTAATTGTTATATGTTAAATGTCTTTCAAAACAGGTTATGCCTATTTCACTGATTGGAGACTTGGTGGAATAGTTCGAGTGAGGAAGTCTGATGGAGGAGAAATGACTATTATTAGGAGGGGCATTAGTAACATTATGCATGTTAAAGCATACGATGCTCATTCCCAAATAGGTGAGCTCTTCTGTTGTTCAGATGAAAGACATGAAATAGGGAATAAGAGACAAAATATCAGGACAGCAGGTTTCCACTCTCAATTTTAGAAATGGCTTTACTGAATCGTAACTGACATGCAGGGGAGGCAGCACAGGCACTTGCAATCGCACGTATATTTCACTGGTTTGTGACTGTATGCAGTTTTCCTCCACCACTTCTGTTACTTTATTTAATAACCTTGTAAAATGAAATTATGATTCCATTGTATTTTGTGTAATTGTATCACCAATTAAAACCTTGTATTTCTCTTTTTCCAGTAGAAGTTTTAGTTAAACTGAACTATTTATTTTGAGGAATTGAGTAAACGTTTATTAATCAAACTACTATCCTTAAAGTAATCACTGTGCATAAGTCTCTACTTTTTTCTTCTTTTCACTGCTGAATTGTGTGCAATTCTGTGATCTAAAACAAGGATTTGGTATTGTAGTTAATTTAGTAAAACACCCAGTGCACTTATCAAACACATGATCAAACCATGTGCTAAGGCTTACCACCTATTTGGTGTCCAAAGATTGGATCAGATCTCCTGGCCTTGCTCAAAGGTCCTCATTTGTGGTAGTATGCTTGTTTCCAGACAGTTGCTGAAAATTGGCAGAAAATTGGATGAAATTTAATAGTATGTTCTTGGTTTCCATAAACATCTGTGTCAATGGAGAGTATATGGAATGTGGGACTTATTATTATGACTTACTACTACTATTACTGTCAGTGAACTTGACCCTGTTTTGCAGTGTATGCAAAACAACTATTTGCTACAGCATTGTTTTTTGTAAAACATTCTTTTACAGTTACTATGCACTTTCAATAGTTCCCAAATTGTTATCAGAAGTGTATACATTGATCTTCTCTATCACTTCTTAAGGCTCTAACTACTGTAATAGAGGAACAAATCCCAATGGAGACTGCAGCCATTTCTGCTTCCCAGTACCAAATTTTCAGAGAGTTTGTGGTTGTCCTTATGGCATGAAGCTGGCTTCAAATCAGCTGACATGTGTTGAAGATCCATCCAATGAGCCACCCACTTTGCAGTGTGGCTCCTACTCATTTTCCTGTGGTAATGGAAGATGTGTGCCTCAGTACTATCAGTGTGATGGTGTTGATGATTGCCATGATAACAGTGATGAAAAAAACTGTGGTTCTTTAAGTAAGTAATCCCTGTAATTTATAGTTAGAATTTGTAGTTTGCAGTTCAGAAGGCTTATGATGTCGCTGGAATAAACTCCAATTTTTTAGGGTTGCATGTGTGGATAAATCCTGAAATCTACCTGGGAGATTAGTTACTTTGGAAATTATTCAGATAACTCATGGTAATACAGGATTCAACACTGGCCACCTAAAGAATGCATTGAAGAGAGGCTTTTATGACATTTGATGCTTCTTTCTTCAGAGTTAATTCTTTCTTTTAAATCACAAACAAGAAAATAGGACATTAATATAATGTGCTCCTTAATGCATAGGACTAACCAATATGACTAAGGTATAAACTCTATTTCTTATTAGTGGGCTATTTTACAGTAACTAGAGTGTCTTTTGGGGAAAAGGAAAGTATAAAGCAAATGGCTACTTGAAGTTATTTTTCTTGTTCTTTAGATTGTTTTGAAGTGCTCAACAATTTAGGTTTTTCATTGATTCTTGCAGTTTAAAAAAGCTTGTAAGTATTCTGTACAGTTCTGCAGCATGTTGGCATGACAGACATTTTCATTTTAAGCAACGTACATTTTAGAATTTGATGCATATTTTAGACATTCTGTAAGTATACTAAATGTACTGAATACTCTGGCAGGGAAGGCAAGTTTTGGAGATCTTTATAAAACTGTCCTCCTATTTTGTTTTTTATTTAGACAATACTTGTGCTTCATCAGCTTTTACCTGTGCCAGTGGACAGTGTATTCCAGGTCGCTGGCGTTGCGATAAACATAGTGACTGTTTTGATGGCAGTGATGAATTGCATTGTCCTACACAAGGACCCACTTCATGCCCTGTCACCCTGTTCACCTGTGATAATAGAAGATGCATTCCTAGGGTCTGGCTATGTGATACTGATAATGACTGTGGTGATGGGTCAGATGAAAAAAACTGCAGTGAGTATCACAACTGTCTGGTTTTTTTTTAAACAACTGTGTATGTCTACATAGATATGTCTGTTGGTGTAAGGATGATAAATGAAATTAGGAAGAAAGAACTAATATCTAAGTTAGACTAATATTTTGCAGTCCATAAGATGTGGAAAACTCATCTAATTTGAACTACCAGAGCCAAGTAGAATGCAGAAAAAGAATAAAAAAAAAATAAAAAGGGGCAACTGTGATAGTTATAACTCATGGTGCTGCATAATTTCATCCACTGCAATTTGCAGCAAAAAGCAGCTAAAGCTTAGATGTTCTAAGCACTTGTTTCATGAGTGATCTCAGCAGTGACTAATGGTGTAGTCAGCTAATCTAGTCTGGAAGTTTTTACCAGAAGTAAGACAGTAGTTTTTCCATATACTTTCTTTAGTGTTATTTACCACTGAGTGGAATCTTCTGTTCGTTTTGCATGAGTCCAAGCCTACATATGAATAAAAAATTACCTGATACTAATGTATTACTGCTTGTAATTTATATGATTACTATGTAAATCATATAATTTACAAGCAATTACTATGATTACTATCACTAACTCGCTGCATTACATGCTGCGAGTTAGTGATAGTGTCCTTCTACTGTCTCAGTATTATGCTGATTTCAGAAGAGAGAAAAGAAACACATCTGTGTTTATTGTCATTTTTAATAGCTTTCACAGGTACTTGTGAACCCAGGCAATTTCAGTGTCCAGACCATCGCTGTATTGACCCATTCTATGTCTGCGATGGAGACAAAGACTGTATAGATGGTGCTGATGAGCATGACTGCAGTAAGTGTAACTTCGTTTGTTGAATGCCTTTTTATTGTTTCCCCACTCTTGCCCCCTGAGGGGTCTTTGGGGACCTCATGTTACCAGCTCCAAGATAGCAGAATGCATAATAAACCTATCCATAAATCAACCCTGTTTGTGATGCCTGTTTTAGCATTGTAATAAGCCCTTTGATCTCTAGGCTGGTTGCAGAGGGCTGAAATCTGTTTCCTCTGTTTTGTGTAGATTCCAAGGCCACTGCATTTTCTGTGTCCCAGGGAAATCATGGTCTTCAGTGGAACTTGGACTCCTGATATCATATCTGACTTGGGCACCTGTAGAAAAACTGGGTGCAGTCTAGCTCTGTAAAATAAATAAACAACTTCAATATTCTTTTTATTTTGTAGTATATAACTGCAGTGCCACAGAGTTTAAATGTCTAAGTGGAGACCAGTGTATCAGCACTTACTACCAGTGCGATGGTGTTTTTGACTGTAATGATCACTCAGATGAGACTGATTGCCGTAAGTATATTGATGCTGAAAGAAAGGCTTCAGTTATTAGGTGATGCTTCTGACAATTTCCTTTATCTGCTATGTCAAATAATTGGCACTACTGTCCTTAAAACCTCAAAATTATTTTTAGGGAAACTTGTCTAGAAATCGTTTTTCTGAGCAGAAATTTCAAACACAATACGTTCCATCTCGAGAGTAGATTTTTCTGGCGAAGAATAGAGTTTGCATTCCTTTTGGCTCTAACATTTTGTTTTACTTGGCACCTCAGTCTCAGGGTTTACAAGTAAAATTAAGAAGTCTATTCATCTAGAAAACTGAAAACCTTGTATGCGTGACAGTTAGCTTGAAACTTTTCCTTGAGTAATTTTTTACATTTAAGTTAGTTAAAATGTTTCAATGCAGGGCAATGAAAACTAGTTTCAGCAAGTAATTTCATATTTCTTTGGGCATGTACATAGATAGCGATATATAGTGATATCAATATGTGCTTGCTCAAAATATAACAATAGTTGAATGGCCTTGTTCACCATATTATAAAGTAGGAGTTAAATTGGTCAGATTCTGAAATGTCATGTAGATTGATTGACTGTGATTCTATGTCCGATCTCAAAGCAATACAGTTCTTAATAGTATTGTAACTACTTATGCAAGAGATGAACTGAACATAGCGATTTTGCTTCTCTGTCTAAAATTGAAACAGCTTCTGAACTGTTGAATGTCACTGTTTTAGCTACAAGACCACCAGGGATGTGCCACCAGAATGAATTCCAATGTCAATCAGATGGCAGTTGTGTTCCTGCTAACTGGGAATGTGATGGCCATCTTGACTGTGCAGATGGCTCAGATGAACATCATAGATGTCCTGCCAGGACCTGTCCTCCATCTCTTTTCCTCTGTGATAATGGCAACTGTGTCTATCGAGCATGGATCTGTGATGGCGATAATGACTGCAGGGATATGAGCGATGAGAGAGATTGTCCTACTCAACCCTTCCGGTGCCCCAGCTGGCAGTGGCAGTGTCCAGGTCACAGCGTCTGCGTGAATCTGAGCAAAGTATGTGATAATTCTGCGGATTGTCCTAATGGAGCTGATGAATCCCCATTGTGCAGTAAGTTACTGTTCAAGCATCTACTATAGCCTTCTATGTGCTACGACTTCAGAAAGAAATGGACTGTTCAGCATGCTGTATTTAGTGCAGCAACATTTCTAGCAGAAATTGTAAGTGCGCTGAAATTAGAGCTCAAATTACTAAGTGGAACCTGCTTGCAGTGAAAGGAGACTATGATGGTGACTGGTGAATTCATTAACTATGTCCAATCTTTAATTCAAATATGAGTTCTCCTTGTTCAAATGTGACTTCCGCTGACTTCAATATGTTTTTATATAGCAATATGGGAATGAGCCTTGTGCTCCTGAACACGTTCACTAAAGCATGGTATGCTTTAAGTTTAGATGAAATGTGATTCAGTCCTTAATATTTTCTTTTAAATTTCTAACTTCAAAAATCATGAAAAAAATCTAAAAGCTCACATGTAGCCAGAATTTGTATTTGTTGATTATGAATTGATTTAAGCATAATTTTTTTCTTTCTTTCCTTCTTTCCTCCTTCTTCTCTTTAATCAATGCACATTCTCAGATGAACCCCAGCCAGGTATGATTATAAATGATTTTAAATTATTGTTTATTAATACAATTTTAGGTTTGGAGTGGCATAGTAAATTTTTGTATATTTCTAGCTAGTTTTGAAAAATTTGTTACAAATGCTTAGACAGCCTTCTGTTTAGCATTCATTTAATGGGATTCAGTTGTACATACTATGTTGTTACCTGCCTTTATGTGCATTGTGTGTTATATTTTGCATAAGGGCCTCAGTCCAGTCTCACATTGTATAACTGATGGTTGTGCAGTCATGTTTTAGCAGCAGTCTTAGGCTAGTAATGCAATTGCAAAGTATTAAATTTAGCATAAGAAGCTTTTGTTAACTATTTGCTTATTTCCTTCTCCAACTCCATTTCAGATCAGGAGAGTTGCTCTGACAATAATGCCGGCTGCACTCATGAATGTATTCAAGGACCCTTTGGAGCTCAGTGTACCTGTCCTGTTGGATACCAGCTTGCAAATGACTCCAAGACCTGTGAAGATATTAATGAATGTTACCCTCCAGGCTTCTGCAGTCAGCATTGTTACAATGAGAGAGGGTCTTTTAGGTGCTACTGTGATGACGGATACATTCTAGAAACCAATGGGAAGACTTGTAAAGCAGCAGGTGAGGAACATTGATGTCAACCTAAAGAATGACAACAGTGTCTGGAAAATGTCCAGCTTTGCGTTTTTCATATTGTTGTCTTTTAAAAGAGCTGATATAAACAGCCACTTAAAGTTGTTCATGGCACATGACCTTGAGTATTAAAACTGTCAGCTGAGGGGTTAATTGGAAACTATTATTTCCTTGAAAATAATATACTTAAATTAACACTGTAATTTTTAACCCTGGAATGATCAAAAATAATATTCTGGAGAAAAGCAATGCCAGGCACCTGTAAGCCATAGGTTAAAATTTGCTCTTTAAGAAGTTCAGTGCTCACAGAGTGTTTAAATCCCAGCCTTTCACAAGACTTGCCTAGTGCCTATGCCATACTTTGCTCATTTCTAAAGAGCAACAGACAGCCTAGCTGTCCGTTGTTCTGTATCTCTTACGTATCTCACTGACAGTACGGAGGAGCCATATACCCAGTGGAATTTGTCACCACAGGTTTCCTGGTTTAGGGATATACTCAGGTTGTGGAATACTCTTGCAATTTACCTGCAAGTAAGTTTGGCCCTTATGAATATGGAGTTTCTCATAGTTTGCTGTCTTTATGGTTGCTACTCCTCAGTTGTTTTTCAGCAGCTTATCAGTGTAAGCTGCCGCACAGCCATCTAACCACAGCAGCCTGTGGCTTTCCTGTAATCTGTTTATTCTCCTCCCCCATGCAGCCTAAAGGGGGAAAAAAGAGCAGGCTGGCTAAAAAGGAGGAAGAGCCAGGCTGAGTAGAGTAACTGATGGTACAAAGAACTTTGGGGTTTGAATCAGGACTGGGAGCTGAGAGTGGCTTATGGAGGAATGAGGGTTGCATGTCAGTAGCAAACTGGTTGGACAATGGGGAAGAGGAACCAAGGTCCAGATATGAGATTCAAAGGGGAGTCCAGCAGAAAGAGTAAGTGATGGAGCAAAGGGTGCAGAAAATCCAAGGTAGATCCAAAAGTCAGGATGGACAGACTGGATATGATAAAATATCTTGGCCCAAGAATTGATTTGAATTTGTCCTTTCAATATGTATATCTAGATACAATAGCTTTGATGCTATAAAGCCATGTCAAATTACTCAGTGTTTCTTATTCAACAGTAATTCTGTAAGAAAAGCTTATTGGTTTATTTTAATTTCTTTTCCTTTGGCAGAGTCTGGGAATCTTCTTTTGCTGGTGGCAAGTCGTAACCAAATCGTTGTGGACAACATCACCTCTCAGTCACACAGTATTTATTCTCTGGTTCGGGATGGGAGGAATATTGTGGCTATTGATTTTGATTCAATCACAGATCGTATCTTTTGGTCTGATACAACACAGGATAAAATTTGGAGTGCTTATCAAAATGGGACTGACCGAAAAATAGTAAGTTTCACTGAGCTATTCTTGTCTCTTTGTTGCGGAGAGAAAATGAAGACGCTGTATCTTCAGTTAACAAAGGGAAAGAGGGAAATCCCAACATAGTAAGAAGAGAGATAACATAGATAAAGTGAAACAACTTTATAGATACTAAGCCAACATTTCATGCAGCTTTTTCAAAAAGAAAACTGAATGCTTTCAAGAAGCCCTTTTTTAACATCAGGCTATAAGTTGATTTTCCTATTAGTAGATGCTAACTTCTTCAATAGACCCACTGAAGTTAGTAGGATTGTATGGGTATATGCTTTGTCAGCACTTTGAATATGTACATTGTGACTCATTCTGCATAAGAGACCAAGAAAATGTTGGAGATTTGGTTCCCCATTTTCCATATCCATAGAAATGGAAAGGGTAAAAATTTAATATCAACTAGTTTGTTCTCTCTCTCTCTCTCCTTTTTTTTTTTTTAAATTTTTCTTATTAAACAGGTGTTTGACAGTGGTGTCACCGTGACTGAAAGTATAGCGGTAGATTGGGTAGGTCGCAATCTTTACTGGACAGACTTTGTTCTGGAAACAATTGAAGTCTCTAAAATCGATGGGAGCCACAGGACTGTGCTGATTAGTGAAAATATAACAAACCCAAGGGGACTAGTGTTAGATCCGAGAATTGAGTAAGATTTTTTTTTTTATGTTTTGTTTTGAAAAGATGCATATTTTATGATGTAACAATATTCAAATTTGAGATATGCCCAAATGGTAGTGTAATTGTAAATGACAAGTGGAAGAGAAAACATAAGACAATTTTTTAAAATAGTGTATTTGCAGAGTTGATTGAATATTTAAAGATATATGGTAATTATTTGTAATCTGTTGCTCTGTTTCACTGTAACAAGATGGTTTTTTTCCTGTAAAACAGATTTTCCTACGTTTGCTTTCTAGTTAAGAACTATTAATGCAAAATTCTAATGTATCATTATCAGTTGGTGGTATACCACAAACTTACAAAACTTACATGTAATATAATGTGGTATGCCTACCTGGCAAGGAACAGGTTCCTTCATAGCCCCAAGTCTAAAATAATTACCTATACTGTATTAATGTTATCACAAAAGCACCCTCCCATTTCAGACAGCAAGTGGCATAGAGCAAATGGAATGTTATGATTTGAACTGTTCACGTACAGACTTTTACTGTTTTTTGAGCTCTTCAATGCCTTGAATTCTGTTTACTGCCCACCATGTGGGGCTCTTCAGTTATACCACTGTTAACATTATCAATGCATGCCTGTAAAAGTACAAACCCATATCAAATTATTATTTAGCAACTGGAGAATCAGATTATGATCAACGTTGAAAAAGAGTGATAACAGTAGCTTCTATATGCTGCTATTATTGACAAGTGAAAACATTAGTAGAAGTATTAAAAGAATTTTTACAATAGAAATTATGGTAATATCTTCAGTAAGCATATTGCTGAAATTATTAATTTCAGTATCATTGTGTAGGACTTTTCTTAAAAATGTCTCTTTTTTGGCTAATGAGTCTTCATGTAACGTTTCTCAATAGGCAGCTAGGTGTTTTTTAGATTGGTAACCACAAGTTACTTTTTTCAGTGCTCATGTAATGTTCTGGACTGACTGGGGCCAAACTCCTCGAATTGAAAGAGCCAGCATGGATGGCAAAATGCGAACAGTGATTATTAACAATAAAATCTACTGGCCCAATGGACTCTCCATTGATTACCCAAATAAACTTCTCTATTTTGCTGATGCTTATCTTGATTATATCGATTTTTGTGATTACAATGGAAACAATAGACGACAGGTGGTTGCAAGCGATCTGGTAAGACATTAATAAGAAACCATTGTTTTCCCATGTCCTTACTGATAGTACTTAAAAACGTATTTGCACTGTCATAGACTTGGATGTATTTTTCTTCAAAATACTTGGGTGAAGCAGATATGAAGTATTTTAGCTGCTTGCTACAGCTGGAAAAAGAATTGTGTATCCTATTCACAGTCTCTCAGGAGATCTTGAACAGAACCTGGAGCTGAGTATAGACTTAATGCTTTAGATCATTCTCATTTGTTCTGTCTGCATGCATGAAGTCTAAAGGTGACGTCTGACACTGCTGCTACTAGCTGGTGCATTTGCTGTAGGCAAATTCAGTACCAAAACCTGGAAGAACTTTCCCCAGTCACCTTCTGTGAGTGATGATTGCTACTGTTCTTGACAGCAGTGAAGGGTTTTGTGCTGCCAGGACTTGCTGCATGCAGGGCACTTCATGAAGACCATCCCTCTTACAGGCTGTCTGCTAATGAGTTGCTGCTGTCCCTGTACCAGCACAATAGTTCAGATGTTCAGTTGGTATGCGTAAGCTGGTATAAATTACCACATATATACCTTTAAGAATTGAACCTTGGGGCTTTTATTTTTGGCTAGAGAGACAATTCTTGTGAAATAGGAGCTGGTGCAATCTTTCTTGCCCCACTCCTAGTTTTCTGAAATTTAGATAAGCCACCTTCTTCGACCCTCTGGTAAATTATAGGGGAGCTTATCAGAGATGCAAGGTCTTGACAGGTCCATAACTCTCACTAGACATTTTCTCTTGTGCCCTTGAAAATCTACAGTTGGGTCTTTATCTGTTGGTTCCCTGTGTTCTGCCCTATAGTTAGACTGCTTTGTTAATTCCTCATGCTGTATATCTCACAGGGTCTATTTAGCATTTTCATTGAAAAAAAATATATTTCCCCCATAATTAATGTCTTGTTTTCAGGCAATAGATGGTATTTAATATTCTTTTGCTGAAAAATATCTTTTGAGACACAGCTGCTTTTTTTCTTATTTTTTTAAATTGTGCTCAGCTCTGTTGTTACTTCATTGCAGGCTTTACATATACAAATCTCCAGAACTAAATTGGTAAACATCCTTGCCTTTTAGATATTGCAGCATCCACATGCTCTAACTGTCTTTGAAGATTTTGTGTACTGGAGTGACCGCTATACTAATCGAGTAATTCGGGCCAATAAATGGCATGGAGGAAACCAGACAGTTATGATTTATAACATTCATCAGCCTTTGGGGCTTGTGGCAGTCCATCCTGTAAAGCAACCTAATGGTAAGTTCAGCAAAACAACTTTGGTAATTACAAAAAAAAGCCATGCAGTAATGTCATGCATAGGCACTCCTGGAATCAGTCTTGTCAACAAATGGGCTGGGTTAAAACAAGCAAGTAATTCATGCTATTGACTTGCAGCTGAAGGTCATTTCAGCCTGTCCAACCTGCTGAACCAGCCTCTCCAACCTAGTGTTTAGGGAAAGTAACCTAGGCAGCATGTAAGCATAATGACTAGCCAAAAAGAATAATAGGGAAGTAGTATGTACCATTTTCTTGCACTTTGTTTTGAAAGTTTTCATAAGAAAATTGGAGCATTTTAATTTTTAAAATTTGTCTCTGTAGTGTACCAGACACAGTTTCTTGTATGTTAATAATATCATTCTTTTAGACAAGATTACTGTCATCAACTGTCTCTGAAAGCACTTTTACATATTTTACTTAATGAAATAATAATAAGAATAATAAATAAACCCCTTCATTGCATTCAAGATTCCCTCTGAGATCATATGCGAGTGATCTTTTGCAGCTGAAAGACTGTAAAAAAAAAAAAAATTTTTTTTTTCTTTCTGTTAGGTAGAGTTATCTTCCAAATCAGACTTTTCGTCATTTCACGGCATGACTTGAAGAGTGGGAAATACATTGACAGGAATATTGTCTTTCATTTTCTGCTGTGTTTCTTGTGTATGGAGTGTTTCTGATTAATAAATATTACAATAAGAATATTACAATTTTTTTTTTTTCTAAAAAACTTTCATACTGGGGAGGGTGGAGACTTGCATCTGAGTAAGGTGCTAGTAATTTCAGCACTGTATTTATTTTGGAAAAAACCTTCCTCCATCATGTTCAGAGCTAAAGCCTCTTAGTAATCTCACTGCAAATTGTTCAGTCACCAGAGGGTACCATTAATTTATACATCATAGTTCTGGTTAAAGAGGTTTTATTTTACAGCCCAAGGTTTAAAAAACTTTCTACCACTGGTGGAGAAAATTGTTTATTTTTCTTCGTTGTATTAAAATAGTACATTTTATGATTTTTCATTTAGAATTGTTCAGTTGTACTTTCTGTGGCCAGACAGAGAATAAGGGAATAAAGCACTTGCAAAATAGCAAAACACGCTAATGTTTACAAATGAAGAAATAATTATTTGCTGATTGAAATTCCAGATGCAGTATTAAAACTGTCATCCACTCTCCTTTTTTGTAAATCATTAGATCTTGCACCAACTAGAGTTTAGATTTGTTATACTGATGAGATGAATAATTTGCTTACAGTTTGAGTTCTGAGTTTATGCCATTGTTTTATTGTCACCTTGTTTAATTTGTTTTCAGTTCTTGTTAGTTTTTATATTAGGAACAATAGTGTCATTTCCGGGAACTTCCAAGCTTCTTAGAATAAGGCCTGCTGCAATTGCTAAGGATATACTCAAAATCTGATTTTTATTTTCTTACGAAGATGGCTCATCCTACAAAATCCTCTTGAGCAGCAAGTTTGTGGAAGTGATCTAAATGGTTGAATTTCAGTGTATAGTAATAATAGCAGTCAGTAGAGAGTCTTTTTTACATTTTACAAGCTTAGACTGACAGTTTCAAAGTGATCCAAGAAATTATGCATTGAACTCCCACTACCTTTGAACGAGTTGGAGGCAACTATTTTATCTCTTTAGTTTTCTCCAAGAAGCTTCAGTAAATAACTTAAATCCCCCATCTAGAAGAGTTATAATGATCAAAGACTGAAAATCCTGCAGGCCTCCTGGTGCAGTGAAGAAAAGTTTGAAAAGGAATTTGAAAGACTTTCTATGATGTAAAAAAATTGAAAAGACCACTGTGATAATGGTACTGGTTTTACATGAAAAATTATATCCTGTTACGAGTGTATTGTATTGCTTGTGGTTCTTGGAAATAATTTTTTAATTTTAAGGAAATAGCAAAACTGATTTAGTGCTGGGTTGATATTATCAGTAACAATGAGATTGAATATTCTTTCCAGTCGCTCCTGTTATTACAGTTGCTAATACTTTCTTTTTTCTTTTCAGGTATCAATTCTTGTGCATCGTCCCCCTGTAGCCACCTCTGCTTGCTTTCTTCATCCGGACCACTTTTTTTTTCCTGTGCTTGTCCTTCAGGATGGATGCTTTCTCCTGATAACAGGAACTGCATGAGAGGTAGGGCAGTAATAATGAGAGATGAAAAAAAAGACCTGACACTGTCAAATCAATCCCCCTGTCAGGGAAAAAGCATACTTCAGATCTGTGGGCTGATGCTCATGAAATAAAACTTTGGGGCCATTCCAGGCAGACTTCATTTAGGATGCATGGAATGTACTTGGCCTAAAGGTTTGGAGCCAGGTTTTGGAAGGAACTCAGTCAGAGATTCAGATGCTTCATTTGGGTAAAATGGATGAACTCAATTTTCTTTTAAGCACTTTAAAGAAGCCACATTTTAAAATTTCTCAACACATTGAATGTTTTGCTGTTGGAATACATCTGGAAGGAGCTTAATATAAGTTAAAAATAAAAACATACTCTGGCAGAATGTTGTCCTTCTCATTATAAATATTCAGCCTGGAAACCTGTTTTTAAGAGTTGCAATTGTAAGAATGTCAGGATGCAGGACTAGAAGGGACTTTCTTGGTCACTCAAGTCTGTTTCCTTCTTGTCCTTGTCTACCATATCATATGTCCCCTTTCACCAGTCAAGCTCCAGTTTAAGATTAATTTGATTTCTTGCCCCTAAAACTCACTGAACCTCACAATTTTGATATTTGGAAACCTTCTGATTTTCTGTTCAAATATAGTCTTTCCCCGGTTTATGCCCATTTCTTATGCCATTTTGTCCTTCGGGATAAATAGCACCAATAGTTCTTCTTCATCCCTGGTATATGTTCTTGTTGTGGTTTAACCCCAGCTGGCAACTAAGCACCACACAGCCGCTCATTCACCCTCCCCTCGCCCCTGGTGGGATGGGGGAGGCAATCTGAAGAGCAAAAGTAAGAAAACTCATGGATTGAGATAAGAACAGTTTAATAATTGAAATAAAATAACAATAATAATAATATTAACAATAATAATAAATTTTAATGAAAAGGAAAACTACGAGAGAGAGAGGAACAAAACCCAGGAAAAACAAGTGATGCAACCACTCACCACCTGCTGACTGATGCCCAGCCAGTCCCTGAGCAGTGATCACTGCCCCCCAGCCAAGTCCCCCCAGTTTATATACTGAGCTCATATGGTATGGAATAGCCCTTTGGCGAGTTCGGATCAGTTGTCCTGGCTGTGCTCCCTCCCAGCTTCTTGTGCACCTGGCAGAGCATGGGAAGCTGAAAAGTCCTTGACTAGTGGAAGCACGACTTAGCAACAAGTAAAACATCTCTGTGTTATCAACATTATTCTCATACTAAATCCAAAACACAGCACTACACCAGCTACTAGGAAGAAAATTAACTCTATCCCAGCTGAAACCAGGACAGTTCTGTTGTATATATTTGAAGTGACTATCACATTCTTTCTCAGCCTGTATTTTGCTCAGAAGTAAGTCACAATCTTTTGGTTTCCTCTAAACAGAAGAAATGCTCTCCTTGTTCCTCATCACTCTCTTCAGCCTGTCGGAACTAATGCATTTTGGAATTCAGATCAAAATTTCACAGCTTGAGCTTTTTCCCTCCCCAGTGTAAAAAAATTAGTATGCCAAGTGCAGGAGGTCTGGAAACACAGCCTAAAATTACAGATGCTACAGGTGATGCAGCTCTAACAGAGCTAACCTTTGCAAACAAAACTTCATATCAAAAAGTACCACTGAACTTTCTTTGAACAGTCCACAGACCTCAATGATTTGTAAAAATCATTTAGCCAATTCATTTAAAAAAAAAAAGTCACAAAAATTCAAATTACTGGCCGGCAGTTTGTGACCAGAAATTTGACCAGATTAGTTTTGTCAGATGAAGCATTCATTATTAATTTTTCCATCAGTTGTACAGACATAAAGTGTGCTTTGGTGCCTTCCTAATAAGGAAGCTTCAAATCACTGAAATTTAAGTAGAAATTATCTTTGGGATGAGATAACACTAGAAATCTCTGTCAGTCAAAGGATCCTTTTCTTTTAAAACTATCTGAATTTTAAAAGCCGTATCACACTGTTTTCCTGCTTGATATTTATCAGTGTGTTCTTTAAAGACTTGTATTGCATTCACATTTTTCTTGGCAGCAGTAAGAAAATTACCAATTTATATAATCTGTGATGAAGTGCAAGTTTGTTTAATCTATTAAAATAAAAAAAAAAGGGGGGTTTCTTTTAGAAATCCATACTGGTTTTAGTATGTGCAGGCTTACCAAGGGATCGTGATGAAAGAAATGGAACATGGCAGTGATGAAGCACATGCATGTGTAGAGGTTGACCCAGTTCTGCTACTGAATTGAACTACTGACAGTTCTTATCTTTATTTCCCACATGTTGCAAAGTTCCCTGTGTCTACTTAGGTACAGTTGTGGCCCTTTTATAAATTACATAATTGCTCAATATAAATTGTGTAAGAGAGAAATAGAAATATCCTCCTGTGAAGCACAATTCTTTTAAACTATATGGGCTTATTTTTTCTTTTTAGATGGAATTTATATATTTAAAACAGTATGTAAAAAACATCTACAGATTTTGGGAATTTTTAAAAATAATGTATTTGCTGAAGGTCAGCACATCAGAAAAAGTTATTAAAAATACACTGGTTCCTTTCATGGTAAAAGATTTTAATTATTGCTAATTATTACAGAGGACTAGGCATTTGCCATTTGTTTGGTAATATTTACTATTATCCTTATCCTTGCTGTCATTGTTTACTTTAATAGGCCAGGATAAACTTTCAGAGGAAAGATTAAACTGAGCTGCATGCATTTGGTTGCCCAGTGTCTCTACAAAACAATGATATTGCTGGTCTCTGCCTACTTAGTTCACATATTAAATACTGCTATCTTTATGTTGATGGAAAGGCATTGATTCTAGGATGGCACCATTTCTAGCTTTACGTAGGATGAAGAATGCTAATATTATAAGATTGCCTTTGCACTTACTTTACTTTAAACTGCATTTCAGGTTGATGTTAAAGATGGTAAGGTAGCAAGCTGGCTTGGAAGCAAAGCAAGGAATTTGTGTGTATTAAAATCTTGCATTAATATGGTAAATTTGCATATTTAATATAACAATACATTAATTTTATATGGATTATCATTTGTCATGTAAACCTGTAGTAAGTTTAAGAATTACAGAAGTTTTATTAATGTCTATCTGATGAAGCTACACAGATTTTAGACCTGTATAGCTCAGCAAATTTGCTCTATTGTCCATTATACGAATGAGGAATAATCAGACTGTACAGATTTGCATAGGTGTTAAACTTAAAGGAAGCAATCAGCAAAAAATTTTCTGTAGAATATAATTGGTTTAAATGAGACTATCAAACTTCTAAAGTACAAACAGTCTAGCCTAGAGAATTCACATATCCGTATTTCAGCAGGATTCAGTATTGTTGTATTGTGTACAATTAGAAAGGGAATAATGCCTCCAGGGTCTTGTATGCATTGGAACAATTTCACGTGAATTTAGCTGTTCTTTGCAAATATTTTAGAGAAGAGCAGTGGCATGCCATGTTCTTAGGGAAAAAAAAATGGAAGAAGTCCAGGAATTTCACAGGCAGAGCTAGCTATATGTCTTCAGTCAATTATTTGCCAAAATGTGATTTTTGTGCTGAGACAAACGATATCTAAGCTTATGTCAAATTTGACAAATAGTTCCAGATGCCAGAGAGAAGTATGGAGAATAATTTTTGAGACATGCAATGTTGTGGTGGTTTGTGGTTTTTCATGTCAAAATTTTCACTGCAAAATTTATATAAAAGTATTAAGCAGCCAGTGACGAAAATCAAAATAAAAAAAACAAAACAAAAAAAGTCTTTGATCTCTTATAAAAGAGGCAGTGGGTTACTGCTACCTTCTATGCAGCAGTAGCTGCCCAGTTCCCTATCAAGTGGTAGCTTGAGCCTATGGAGAGGCTAAAATTTGTTCTCCAAAGGCAAAAAGCACAAGGAAGAGGGGAGTTGGTGTTCAGGAGATTCTCTTCCCCTACTCCCTAGCAGATGAGAAATGGAGTTGCTGACTCAGTCTACAGCTCTGCAATGTATTTTCTCAGATTATGTGACTACATGCCCTTTGTTAATAAGATTTAAGCATAAGGGTACAAGTTTACCTAAAAGTAAATACACTGTAAGGGAGGGAGTATGTCTACTCCTTTAGAGATAAAACAAGAAAACACAGTACTGCAGTTATATTTATTATTAAAGATCAGCAATTGCTGCTGTGACATTGTACCTTGCTTGTGAGTCCTGCTCAACAGGCATTAGAACGCATCTCAGGCATGTCTTGGAGAGCCCTCAGAGCTTTGTCCTGCTGGTTCCCATTCTCAGAGATTTGAAAAAGCTGCTCAGAGCAGCTGCATGAATGTTCTTTGTCCCTTGGCCAGCAGTGAGTGATCCTGCCTTATTTACTTCCTCCTTCTCAGAATTTGCTTGCACATGCATTGTGATTGCAGAGTGCTGAAACTTGAAATGTTACAACAATTACAATAACTGATAACCTCATTCCTAGTGAGGGAACAAACTTACAGGTAAGTGGTTGCAAAGCATCACTGGTAACATTCAGCCATTCTCAGCATCAGGGAACCTTTTGGTGGGAGAGGAGCAGTATATCATAATGCCATTTTCTTGATCAGAAACAACTCTGAATTACATTATGTGTTTTCACAGTTGAACACCCTTTCCTTATTGCTGTAAGAGATAATATAATTTATGGAATTTCTCTGAACCCTGAAGAGAAGACAAATGATGCTATGGTTCCAATAGCAGGAGTTCAAAATGGTGTTGATGTTGACTTTGATGACTCCGAACAGATGATTTATTGGGTTGAAAATCCGGTAAGTTAGTATTTGTGTTCAAAATGTGCACTAGAGTAAGACTTTCTATTTTAAAATAATGTTTTTGAGTGAAACATATTAGCATTGCAGGTAAGAATTTTGATAAATATAATTGAAAGGAATGAAAGGGGTGGGTGGGTTGTTTGTTTGTTTGTTTTTTGTGTCGTCCCCCCCCCCCCGGATAAGATAAAGAAGATTCATGTCTTCTGTAAATTAGTTTTCATCTTTGTCAGCTGAAATATTTGATTAATGCTATTTCTGGCTCAGCCAGAGACATGAACAGGAAATACTGGAAAGCATTGACAGAACCATACTTTCAGCTCCCCTTTGCTATAGTCCACTCTTTCTCCTCTCTCTTGACATAGGACTTAATTCTGCAAACACAGCCAGAGCACTTCTCCATGGGAGCAGTACATTGGACACAGTGGCACTAAACATTAGAATGAAAATACATGCGTCTAGTCTGAGCACTTAATGAAGTAACATAGTAGAGAGGCATCTTTTTCTTTAAATAGAAAAAAATGGTTGCAAAGTCACAACAATTTCCAGGTAGCACATATGTGGCTTATAGATCTAAAAAAAAATTTGAACTGATTTTTAATAGCTGATTATAATTGACTAAGTGTTTTTAATGCTTGTCCTGAACTAAGAAACTATATGTGTTCCCTAAGGCTAACTTGCCACAAAAAATTCCCAATTTTTGCAGGATTGGACACTTCAAAAAAAAAAAAAAAAAAAAAAAAATCTGTGGCAGTCTGGGAGATGGATATGGTAGAAAACTGCTAATTCAGCAATACATGTTCGCTCTTGGAAACTTAAAAGCAGTTCTTTTTTCAAGAAAAGCAGTGCTTAGGTCCTGGAGAAGTATAGTGGTAGATAAGGAGATTTCCATAGTTACGTTTTACAGAAACAATTCACACTAAGTTGTTACCTTTCATCCACGCAAGATTTACCTTTTTTTCCCCAACCTGTTTCCCTTACATTTTGCAGGTTTGAAGTAAAAATAAGTTTAAAAATCATTTTAAAGCCTTTTCTGTGTCACTCATAAAGGAATTAGAATTTATTTAATTATTTATTCTTTTAAAATCGGAATGTTTAGTTCCCATGAAGTATTTAAATAGACCTATTTAAGCAAGCGTTTGGCCAAGGTACTAGATAAATACTCAGGAACCCATCTGATCCTTCATGCAGTCTGAAAAAATGTTCTTGACAGATCTCAGCCAGCAGATACAGCTGACATTTACAAGAGGTTGAACAGTTCTGTAGGAGGCCATGGGCTGATATATCCATTAACAGAGCTGGCAAGTGAAATGCCAGGTGCCTCTGCAGGCTGAGTGCGGGTAAGCGCTCTATTTCAGCTAGGTCTGAGCTCCAGCCTGACAAATGTGTGACTATGGGCTGTGCGCCCTGTCTGTACCCCTGACCTGCAGGCCTCAGGCTGCTGTTGCTCCCAGAGCTGAGACACCTGTGCCAGTCATGGCTTGCTCTCTAAAAAAAAGGTATTTCTCTAGTTTCTAATGACAGAAGCGTATTTGCCTACTTTCTTAATTGTAGTGCTTGCCCATTACCACAAGGCCTCTTCCTTAACACCCTCTTTTGCCTCCATCCATTGCATGTTTGGGTTTTCCTGGGGTTTGTCTACACTTGCATTGTTCATAGCTGTGATTTCATTGCCAGCGTTGGCAACAGTTGAAGCTGTAGTTAGAGCTCAAGTGAACATCCATCAGCTTGTTCACCCTGTCTGAAACAAACTCAGAAAACAGAGATAAATATCAGAGTCCTCCTTATTCTACCTGAAAAACAACTCCAAAGTGTTTTTACTGTCAGCTGTCATGTTCCATAGGTTATTAATTGTAAATGTCAACAATAGGCAGGAGAATTCCTAACTGTCTTTAAAGTGCCTATCATACTAGACACTGTTGTAAATATTCAACATCCGTCAGGCTCTCAAAGTAGGGTTTATACAGTACCAAAAGTTATCCTACTTTCCTACTTTTTTCTGTAGGCCTAGGGATTCAAGGACAGGTTAATTTGCAAATAGCACTACATTGTTAGGATTCAGGAAGCAGCACTCTACTGGTGTCTTAAGAAATTCTACCTATTTAAGCCAACAGTGAATTTGGCCTGGAGTTCTTGTTCAGATTTTTGCCATCTGATATGTTGATTCCTTTGTGAAGCACCATTTTCAATGCTGCACTGATATCATGGTAACAAAGCGATGAAGAATATGCATGGACCGAATGATCACTGGGTGCTTTTCCTAAAGCTGATTCTACCTTGTTTCTGCTCTGAGATGGCAACTGCAACCTCTTCTCCATTGTTTACTGCCTGGGCCTGCTCTATGTCTGCCTCTACCTCCTCCGTTCCTGAACTGGGCTAGCGTTAGCTGCACAGCTTCTGTCTTCAAGTGATGCAAAGTTCAGGCTCTAATGGTGCGCTCCGCTTCTGTCCGTTCGAGTTGGCAGTGCCCCTCTGTCTTTCTAGCAGAGTGCCAGAGCAGAACAGACCTACTGCGTGTGTTGCCTCAGTGAAGTACTGGGGTGGTGGGTCCCAGTGCTACCTTGTCTGGGAGCCTGCACCACAGAGTGAGATCTTCCCAGGACAGGCGCAGCGTGTCTGCATCAGTGGAGGAGGAAGTAATTAGTGAGGAGAGAGAAACAGATTTCAACACTCGCTCACAGCTCCCCTAACCCTACTGACCTCTTCTCCAAAAGCCTTAATAATGTGCGATAACTGCTGGTATTTAAATTCTGCATCAATACTATACTAGTTGTGAAAGATTCACGTGCTAATACGCAGGACTTGTGCAGAACTCCTGTAAAACTGACATAACCTGAAGAAAGCTCAGGAAAGCAGCTATAGCTTGGCTTGTCTCTCTGTTTAGTGCTTGTTTATATCGTGCTTTAGCATCACGGGCTGTAGCTAATACCATAGAATCTGCAAGTCATAAGTGGTCATTTCAAGGGTTACCCTTGTGAAAAAACCTGCAAGGATAATCTTAGTCTTGATTCTTGCTATTACAGCTTATTAAATATCTGGTTCTTAAATATTTATGCATGGAGAGAACACTATTTTCCTTTACTAGATTTCAGGTATATCCAAGATGGTTAACTGAGGTATCCTGGTAAAAATTTTTTGATAATGAAATACAAATCACAGAAATGTGACTGTATATAGCTTAAATATATACAGTTCAACCTTGTAAAATATAGTAATTTTATTTCTGTTGATCAGGTTTTGGTTGGTGAACGGTGTATCCTCTTCACACTGGATAATTATGATTTACAATAATATTTTTACCATGTTTATGCATTGAGCATATACAAATACATTTCTCTCTACTAGATTTTCCTTTTGCTAAGAAAAGATTGTAATATAACGTAAGTGCTCATGTAGTTGGAATAGAACAGTGTTTTCTGCTCTCAACATTTTTTCACTTTTGTTATCTTTTTTTCCAAGGGTGAAATTCACAGAGTGAGGTCAGATGGAGCCAACAGGACAGTTTTTGCTCCAGCAGCTGTTATTGGTGCTCCTATTGGTCTGGCATTGGACTGGATATCTGCAAACCTGTATTACAGTAACCCAGGGACACAGTCAATTGAGGTAATTATTTAAGAGGGACAACTGGAAAGTAAGAGCCTAGATTTTTCACTTCTGTGTATACAGGTTGAAATTAGTAATTTTTTTTTAGTGAAAAACTGAAATTAGATTTATTTGAAAATGCAGTCTGTAGAAAAATACTTTACAAACTTGAAGAGGTAAACCTAAATTTGAGCATAGTCAAAAAGATTGAAAGCAGTATATCCTGGGAACTTTATTTGTGCATAGATTTCCCCCCCACCTTTCAAGTCATTAGGCTTCTGGTGTTTGACACACAACCTCTCTGATTGCTGGAGTTACTATTATTATTACTGTTCTCACTTCAAATCAATGATCCCAATGCAGTGTTTCTGATAGTAAAGGAATGTTGCCATCAAACGCAATAAGATTCACTCCCAAATACTTCGGTATCATATTATGTAGCTTTCTGGAGACTAGCAGTCTGATGGTATGTGAAGGATAAAGTTGCCATTTAGCATAGGGAAATAGAGGATAAGCAATATATAATACAGTAATGACTGTGAATAAGCCCAGTCATTAATGTCCTTGTCTCAAAATATAAATACATACTATTACATTAAAAGGCAGCTAATTTAAACAAATAAAATTGAATACTTTCTAAATCAGCATTTCATCAACCCGTTCAGCCTGTAATACTTTTGAGATATTATGGAAGCTGAAAGAGTAACTATTTTTATACCTAGGATGCTTACTTGTTAACATAGGCAGGTTCTAAGCTGCAAGCAGCTCATTCAAGGGGTGCACGTTAGAGAAGGGAGATGGTTAGAGTACAGAACAATGTGCTTTTTCTTTATAGTATTTAAGAGAGTTTTCTGCACTTTCAACTCCCTGTGGATTTAGGCTTCCTTCCTTTAATTTGAAAATCTGTCATAAGTTCTATGTTACATGCTCTCATGAGTTCAATGTTTCCATAGGTCCTGAAGCTGCATGGTGACATAATGTACAGGAAAACACTGATTACCAATGATGGCACCTCTCTGGGAGCTGGCACGCCAATTGGTTTGACAGTTGATCCAGCAAGAGGGTAAATTTCCAAAATTGCTGTTGACTTTGCACATGAGTATATTCTCCACATTTTTCCTAATTTTTAGGGTCTTCAGCTTCCATCCTGGATTTGACATGGTTTTGTTGTTTTCATATTTGTGCAGAATTTATTTACTCTTTTTAAGCCCTAGACAATAATTGTGTGGCTTCATAAATTGTTGCACGGATGTTCATTCTCCTTAGTTTGCCATATACCTACATGGTAAAATTTTTTGATTAAAAAGGATCTCAGAATATTTTGATTGTGAAAAAAATCTCTGAAAAGTGGGAACCCAGAGTAGAGAGAACTCTAAAGTCTTTCTTTAACAATATCTTGTGATGTCTGTCTTGAGGCCTATCTATCGTAGAAAGACACACTACATAGGAAAAATGTCACATGTTAAATAGCATAGCACTAAACACGATTTTACTGCTTTCTCCCAAAAAGAGCTGTAATTTGCTTTTTTTCCAACAGAGTACTCAAAATGGCAATATGATGCTTCCCCCCCACCCCCAAATCACAGTGTTCCATAGGACCATATTAGTAATGAGAGAGTTTTGCTGGTGACTTGGCAGGCTTTCAGATGAATTGATGCCTGACTTTTTGTCTCTAGTTGGGAGACTGGCTGCCATGTGCCCTAAGTGTTCTTCAGCAGCTGAGGCCAGAGCAGTGCACATATTCCCCAGAGCCAGATAACGGAATTCTGTTTCATATAGATTTTTTGAACTTGTAGTTTTAATTCCAAATTGGAACCAAACTCACTGTTGAAACCTTGCAGCCATCTGTGAAACAGAATTATTATTCTCCTGCTTTCTTGTTAATAGTCCTAATACTCTACTGAGTTTACCTGCTGACGGTGTTGTGGGATGATACAGGGGAGGCTATGGATTTCTAAAAATTGTTTAACAGGCATTGTTCTCTTTTTCACGAGAAACAGGCATTTCGCTTTTTCGAGGCATTTCGCTTTTTCGAGGCATTTCGCTTTTTCGAGGCATTTCGCTTTTTCGAGGCATTTCGCTTTTTCGAGGCATTTCGCTTTTTCGAGGCATTTCGCTTTTTCGAGGCATTTCGCTTTTTCGAGGCATTTCGCTTTTTCGAGGCATTTCGCTTTTTCGAGGCATTTCGCTTTTTCGAGGCATTTCGCTTTTTCGAGGCATTTCGCTTTTTCGAGGCATTTCGCTTTTTCGAGGCATTTCGCTTTTTCGAGGCATTTCGCTTTTTCGAGGCATTTCGCTTTTTCGAGGCATTTCGCTTTTTCGAGGCATTTCGCTTTTTCAAGAGAATAAGCATTTTTCTCTTTTTTTCAAACAAGATATCCTTTTCATTGTGGCCTGGTTCAAAGTGATCTCTGTTCAGCACGTACTGAAGTATTTGGCTGATGAAGGAGATGAATTTAATGGACCAGAGTCACTTGAGCATATGCTTAATCTCTGTTATCAGCCTTGCTAACAGATGTGATAATGTGTGTTACAGGAAGCTGTACTGGACAGACCAGGGAACTGACAGTGGAGTCCCAGCAAAGATTGCCAGTGCAAACATGGATGGATCAGGCATACAAACCCTCTTCACTGGCAACCTTGACCATGTAGAGTTCATTACCATTGACATTAAGGAACAAAAGTTGTACTGGGCTGTTACAAGCACAGGAGTGGTAGGAGATATTTTTTTAATAATTGCTTTTTTACCTGTTCATCTGTCTCTGTGTCTGTGGTTCACATGAGTAATTCAGTTACTTTAGTTTACTCATGTAACTGGGAGTTGCAGGACTGAGCAAAATCTGAATAACTGTTGTTACTAATTACCATTAAAAATATATGATGGATTTGAATGAAAAATCAGAAATCACTATTGGCATCCTGCTGACCCTTTCCTTCCTACCTTGTATATTAAAAATCTCATGCATGAAGAGATTTTAGTAGCATATGTTGCATTTTAATTTTGTATTGTAACATTGAACTTTTATTATAAGAAATGTAATATTAAGCTTTAAACTGATTTCTTAGATTGAGAAAGGCAACGTGGATGGTACAAATCGTGTGACTCTGGTGGTTCATCTTTCTCATCCATGGGGAATTGCTGTCTATGATACCTTTCTGTACTATACTGATCGAGATTATGAAGTTATTGAACGAGTTGACAAGTCCACTGGAGCAAACAAAGTAGTACTGAGAGATAATGTCCCAAGACTGAAATGCCTACGTGTGTATTACAGAGACAGTGAGTATTTGCTAAAGCGGTATTTCAGGATATCCAACTTGTGAAAACTTGAACTTCCCTCAGAGACAGAATGCATGCTCTTTCAAAGGAAGTGGTTTGGTTATGCTTTCAGGAAAAGTGTCGGTAATATTTTACCTGGTTTTGGTAAAGAAATGTTCCACCATCCAGTTAAGGCATCTATTGGCACGTGCAGTTTTACTAAAATATTATCAATGTAATATTGACTAAATAACAAATTTTATTAGTTTGGCTTCAAATTTATATATCCCTTTTATGTGATTCTTGGCCCCATTGATCTTAGATGACAAGAAATCAGCAAATCCGTTGCTAATGCTTAAGTGCTAAAATGTACAGTGATTAAGATCTTTATTTTTGTCAGCTGGTTGTTAATACTATGCAAGTATAAGAATTTGGTTATATATCCACGGGAGTTTGTGATGATACAGTACAGATTTTTATGTCTTGCCATGTGTGTCTTGCACAGATTCTGCTGGTTCCTCAAATGGCTGCAGTAATAATATTGGAGTTTGCCAGCAGCTTTGCCTGCCTGTACCTGGTGGATTATTCTCCTGTGCCTGTGCTACTGGCTTTCAGCTAAATCCTGATAACAGAACCTGTTCCCCATACAGTTCATTTGTAATTGTTTCTATGCTTTCTGCAATTAAAGGATTTAGTTTAGAGACATCTGATCACTCTGAAGCCATGGTACCACTGGCAGGAAGAGGTATGTGAATATTATAGTAGGAAAAAATCTTATAACGCCTAATATTTTGGCATTTCTTGCTGGCATAGCACATGTTTTAAATAAATTAGTTTATATCAAAGATAATTAATTATTACTTTTCAAAATATTTCAGGACGAAATGCGCTTCACGTGGATGTTCACATGCCTTCTGGTTTCATTTACTGGTGTGACTTCAGTAGCACAATTTCTTCTCAGAATGCAATACGTAAAATTAAACCTGATGGTTCTTATTTTAGAAATGTCGTTACAAATGGAATAGGACGAAACGGGATCCGTGGCATTGCAATTGACTGGGTAGCAGGTAAGCATAGCTGAATTTAGGAGAATGTTATCCTTCACAGATTGTAAAATTTTTTTTTTTACAAACATACATTTTTTTACACAGCCAAACATAAACGGATCCCAGTGGAACCATTTTGAATGGAAGTCCTATGATTTTAACTTGTCTGTTTATGGACTGATTTTAAAACAAGAGGAATGGCTCTTATGTTTATATATATGTGTAAAAATGAAAGTTTATCAGAGCAGATGTATAGAACCTTTTCTCTCATGATGCTCTCATATTTGTCTTGGGTCTCTCTTCTTGTCTGTGCATTCATAAGTAGCTGTTGTTGAGTGCACTACTATACTTTACCACCAGAGTGAAAAACATGTACCAGAGAAGAGTGCACAAAAGTTGTCTGATGACATTGTTAATAAGAAAGAAGAACTCTTCATCTACCCTCAGATTGCTGTGTACAAATCCTATAAATTATAATGAAAAGTAAAGAAAGCAGAAGAAATACTTTGTCTTTGGACTTTAATTTCCCCACTTGCACTTCCTGTTTCTATTTAAACATATTAGAGATTAATTCAAATATTAACTCTTCAGACCGTGTTCATCAACTCTTAAGTAGCTGACCATTGCCATTAATACCTTTATTTTATACGTATATGTACTATATATATGTTTTGCAAAAGTTCTTCTGTTGATTGATAGGCTTGTTGGGATGAGTTTTAGAATAATCATCTGCTGTGTATGTGTACACTTAATTTAGTTACTGTATACAGTGCTGTGCCATAACATGGATTTCATAGTTGTGTGTTGTAAAAGGTAAAGTGAGTACGGAAAGGCAAGCCGAGGGCTTAGATTAAAAAAAAAAAAAAAAAAAAAAGTACACCTAAAGAACAACTGTAGTTAATGCACTTTTGATCTTACACCACTGATTTTCCCCATGGCAATCAATGAGGATTTAGAAATTAATTGACTATTGTCAGTTTGGGTGTCGTCTTTCTAATTCCTCAAAGTGTAGGCAAGTACCTTATGCTTCCAACTACTAAGATGTTTATGGATATTCGTTTTATGGTTTAGTATTTTGTCAGCTCATGTTTCTCAGGTGTTGATGCTATATATTAACTTTCTGTTTTGTTTTTCGGCATTGTTTTTTTTTTTCTTCAAATACAGGAAATCTTTATTTTACAAATGCATTCCTGACAGAGACTTTTATAGAAGTTTTGCGTTTAAACACAACTTATCGCCGTGTTCTGCTTAAAACTACCATAGATATGCCAAGGCACATAGTAGTCAACCCAAAAAACAGGTATCTGTTCTGGGCAGATTATGGGCAAAATCCGAAGATTGAACGTGCATTTCTTGACTGCACCAACAGAACAGTTCTTGTGTCTGAGGGCATTGTCACACCTCGTGGGTTGGCCATAGATCACAGCAATGGCTACATTTACTGGGTGGATGATTCCTTAGATATGATTGCAAGAATTCAGCCTGATGGTGGTGATGTTGAAATTGTGCGTTATGGCAGTCGCTATCCAACTCCATATGGTATAACTGTCTTTGGAAATTCGATGATCTGGGTGGATCGGAACCTGAAAAAAGTCTTCCAAGCCAGCAAGGAGCCAGGCAATACTGATCAGCCAACAGTAATACGAGACAACATTAATTGGCTCAGGGATGTTACCATTTACAACAGTAATTTCCAGTCACGTTCACCTCTTGATGTCAACAACAATCCTTGTTTGGACAACAACGGAGGCTGTTCTCATCTGTGTTTTGCCCTGCCTGACATGCAGACACCCAAATGTGGTTGTGCCTTTGGAACACTAGGCAGTGATGGCAAGAGATGTTCCATTTCAACTGATGATTACCTGATTTTTGCTCTTGAGAATGCCCTCAGAAGTATCCACCTAGATCCTGAAAATCACAGTCCTCCCTTCCGCACAGTCAATGTGTTAAGAACTGCAGTGGCCTTGGATTTTGACAGCATAAACAACCGAATATATTTTACCCAAAGTTATCCTTCAGGGACAGGAAGCATCAGTTATGTTAGTATTTACTCAGGAATTGGCTCTCCAACAGTAGTTGCATCTGGTAAGTGCACTGAAATGTGATACAAAGTAATTGGATATTGGAAAAAATGGACTGCAGCACCTAGCACTAGTTTAGCAGGTATTTTTATACTAATGGTCAAGGTAGACTATTTAATTAAGATATCTGATGAAATGCTCCTTTTGACTCTTCTCCTCAGTTTTTTCCTCTTCTGAGATTCTTATTTCATCTTGATCACAATGAAATGGAAATATAAAACTGGTTAAATATTATTATATATATAAATTATATGTAATAAATTAAAATTATATATAGTAAATTAATATTGTGGAGTGAGGGATGATTCCTGCTACTTGGAGAACAGCAACCAGAATTTAGGTCTATGTGAGGAAAAGGTCTTTGTAACCTTACTGCATACACAGGACTGCCTGAGTCCTAAGTATTAGTTCTTCAGATTTTTAAATGGACAAATTTGCATTGATACCAATGGCATTTCAAAGAGATCCTTGGTGTTGCCACATTATAATAGACAAAGAGTATTGCAATATCACAGGAAACCATACTGAACTTGTGTGTGTTTACTTGCATGTGTCTAAGACCTGGGGACTCCAGATGGCATAGCCTTTGACTGGATCAACAATAGAGTTTACTACAGTGACTACCTCAATCAGACTATCAGCTCAATGGCTGTGGATGGATCTAACCGCACAGTGATTGCCCGGGTTCCTCGACCAAGAGCTGTTGTATTAGATCCCTGCAGAGGGTATGTGCTGCACTTTGTATACTTTATTTTGACTGCAGGTGAAACTACAATTTAGACTTTGACCAAGACTGCCATATACTTCCTGTTCTGAGCCCTACGTTCCAGCTGTGCATAACTGTCCTAGAGCTAACGCTTTAGGTTAAGTTTTCTAAGCTGATCTCAGCCTCAGAGATCTGAATTTTCTTCTGAGATTTTTAGAACATTTATGAATGTGTAGTGCATGGGAGTCCACTTAGTGAGGGTAGGAGTCAGGTACTGGGGGTAAATGAGAGCAATGTTCAAAGCAGGTGTTTGTCAAGAAACTAACCATCCTCCATTTGCTGTGTAAGGCAGAAAAACAAAAGGTATTTGTTGAAACCAAGATTTCTTCAAGAATATCATATCATGATAATCTAGTAGCACTGTCAAGAGATCTCTCTATTTAGAGTCTTATATGATCTTTCTCTTTTTCTGTTGTATTTCCTGAGTGCCTCAGAAGAATTCTTGTTTCAGTAACAAAAAACATTCCTTCAGAGTCTGGGTGCATTACTGTATTATACTGTATTTCTAATTTCATTACTAATTATACTGTATTTCAAATGAAGAAAGATAAGAAAGAGACTAATTGACTTTACTGGATTCTCATAGGAGCTGGAAAAACTTTTCTGAAGTTCACTCCAGTGGACACCAGTGATTGCTGCTAGAAGATTTCCTTGTCAATGTGGGCCAAAATAGAGGGAGAAGTTCTTTTCTGCTAGTTTTGCACTGCACGCTTCAGTGAGGGACACCAGGATGGAAATACCCTGGAGCAGATAAGAGCTTTGTGAGCTTTATTTGCTGAAAATATAACCTTGTAATCATGTTATTGACAGGTATATGTACTGGACTGACTGGAGTTCAAATGCAAAGATAGAACGAGCTACACTTGGAGGAAACTTCAGAACACCTATTGTGAGCACCAATTTGGTATGGCCAAATGGGCTTACCCTGGACTATGAAGAACAGCAGCTATACTGGGCTGATGCAAATCTGTATGTATTGATAACACACTTGTTGCTTTACATTTGGTTAATTTTTTAATAGATCTATTATTTAAGTTTCCTCATCTTTTAAACTGTTTTTCAGCATTTCATTTGAATTTGGTACTTTGTATTATAGAATATTAAGAGTTACTTAATAGCAATGCAATGTCAAGTCTTGATATTGATGTGGAACTACTGTGCAATAAGAAGTTTTGTTATGCCACAGTGTAGATTTAGTCCACTGCTTTATGGCATTGATACCCACTGGCAGTTTGTTCATCTTGCATGCAACTCAAGACTTTTATAAGCATCTTATCTAACAAATACAATCCCAGTGCACATTTTACATCATTCATTGCTCATGGTTAATTCCTGTCACCTGTGGAATTTGGCATGATGTTCTTGCCGTTGCCTACCAGACAGAACTCTACCCTTCAATTTATGCCACCAGAATTTCTGCCATCAGCAGGAAAGTTTTGAAAAATAATTTAGTTTGTATCCATTCAAATTCACCCATGGTCTCGGAGAAATCACTGCAGCAATCAGACCTTTCCCCTCTGGTTCCTTCAGCACAGTACTACTTTTGCAGGCTTCTCCTTTGCTGTGACAGAAAAGTGATGTCTGTAATGTAATAACTCTTATGGTCTGTGCCTCTATTGGATCTTCTGGGAGGAAGGCATTCTTATTTGGATTCATCTGTGCGCAGGAGGGCAGGGCACCTGTAAATAGGACTCTCTATTTTAAGGAGAATGCAGGATGTCAAATGAGACATCCTCTTTTGTCTTTCAAACTCTAGTTAATGGAGGTAAGGGAGCATATGCTTAAACATTATGGTCTCCTTTTATTCTGACTTTCACGGGGAGGGCCTTTACCCCTTCAGAGGAACAGATACCAGCATGGGGTAAGATATGAAGACCAGACACTCAAAAATGCCAGTGCTCCTTAGCTCTGAATGCACCAAGGGAACACAAGGGTGAGCCATATATTCTCCTTCATTTTTACTCTTGCTTATTCTCCTCTTGTTTATGCTAGTCTCCCAAAGGTGCTATCCTAAAATAGTGTTTCTGTTCTTTTGTTCTAGACCCTCCTATTGCCTTGTAAGTATTGTGACACCATTGGGCACACATGCAAGTCTTGAGATACATCTCAAGTAGATAGAACATATGCGCTAGTTGAACACTGTTCCTTTCCCATATGTTCATAGTTGCTGCATGCAACATAGTAAGAATCCCTCACCAGATAGCATGCTGACATTTGGGAACTGTGGCATAATAGAGGGAAATTACCTGAGCCTGTGTTGCAGGAGAGGTGCATTTGAGCTTCTTTTCTGTTGTAGAAGTGCAATTTCATAGAGAAGTGCTTTCTTGCACTTTTCCCACAACTGTTATTTCACATTAAAGCTTTTGCCTTATAAAGTGTCCGTCTATTATTATTTTCCTGTAATAATTACTAAAATTCTGGTTTTTTTCTTCTCCTGCTTATATGAAATGCAGCTTTTTCCTTCCTACTAGTGATGACAAAGGAGACGAGCTGTTCAGCTTGTTGAGAAATTTCTTATCTGCTCATTTTCTCTCAGTGGCTGTTTCCATTCTTATTCAACCCACGATGCTAGTCTAGTAAATGCCTTACAATTGGTAATACCATTGGTAATAATTAAATTTTGTCTCTAGCGGAGACTTAAACATACAGTTGCTTTGAGGTTAGATAAAATAAGTTCAAGTGATTTTCTTACTGCTAATGCTAAGTTGTTGGAGCATTTTTGTGTTTCTGTGAGAACTCTTTTGGTGGCTTGAACCGAAGGGTGGAGCTTCCGCTTGGAGTCTCCAACAACAACATTTGGCCCTTCTGACTTCACGATCAAGAGGTATTGGCCATGCAGTGATGAACAGGGAGAGAAGCTGCTAGCTGGAAGAAAATCACCGGGTATGATGTCTTTAGTCCCACAGCTTCCTTATCCTTACCCTCCATAGAGCCATTCTGGGATTCTTATTAGCTCCTTTTCAGAACTTGTACGTGAAAGATGCCACAGCCTCTTAGCGAATTGTTCTGTTCCATTGACATTGCACAAACACCACTCCACTTCTAAGGCATTATGCCTTTATACATAAGCATACACACTGTCCGACCTCTATCTGCTCTTTAGACAGGAGTATTAAGAGCAGTGCAGTTGAATGATACTATACTTGATGGAGCAGACAACCCGAAGTGTGTTATTTCTGTCAGTAAGCTGACTGGCAGCCTTGCCATGTGAACATTAAAGTGTGACTGAACATGAAGATGCTGGGAGCTGGAGGCAAGGAACAGCCTTTATCCATGCTCATTCTTGTTCTACTATCTTCAACTTGCTGATAGTACCTCATTTCAGCATTTACTGATATCTTGATGTTTTTCTGTTAAGCTCTTTCTCTTCCTTTGAATAATCCCATCTGTTACTGGTTAATTCTTCTCGTTATCCTCATTGCAAATAACTTTTGAACATCCTCCATTTTCTCTTCTCTCATGCTTTATTCTTGTATGGTCTGCCTATCTTGTATGGTCTGCCTATCTCAGACAGGAGTCTGTGTGGTAAAAGGAACCTCTAACATTTAAAATCATTTTATAAACAATGCTTAGAAATAATGTCCTTGCATGAATAGCGCATATTGACTCTCCTGGCATCAGTGTGTCTTCTCCTGCTTCCCCACTGACCTTTGCTGAAGTGGTCATTAAGGGTGGGAATGGCTGAAGCAGTGACAAGGTGGTTGTGGGTCAGTAGGGCTGTCTGTGTGAGTGAAGAATGGTTCACATACAGCAGAACGCATCTATCACAGAACTTGTAATTGAATCCTGATTTTCTGGGGCTCCATAAGGTCTTGCTTGTTGGAATTTTGTTTATCATTGCAAATACTGTTCCTAAGGTAGAATCAAAGCTGGAAGATCAATGAGGAAGAAATGTTTATCATACACTATATATTTGTGGCTATTAGATGTTATATATGTGGTGGTTATTATCTGTTAGAACTGTTTTTCCCTCCTGTATTCTTATGTGAGAAATAGCAGAAAATGCATGTTTATAGTCTCGTGAATTTACTTGTATTTCCTGATTGTGTAAATTTGGATCTGCAGAAGATAAAACTGAAATGAAAACATGTCCTATTTCATGGGACTGTTGACTTTCTCCTGGTACAAGAGGTCATTAACATCATACCCATTCCAAAAGTGTATTCTCTCATGAAGTTTTGCATTCAGTTTAGCTCTTAGTAGCGTAGTTGTTTGAACATTTCGATCTTCAGCCCAATTACTTGCAGTGCATTATTGTGTCAGTATTATAGAGCTGCTACTCTGCATCACTATTGAAGCCATAGATTGGAAAATTTGAGATTTTTAACTCATAACAGCACCCTACATATTGGTGCACGTTACTGAAGTGGTGGATACTAGTTGCCAGACTAATTAGGGCATGGCTTTATACATAAGTTAAAAGACTTCTTTCTTTTAAGACATAATAATTTATTTGTTATTTTAGGCAGAAGATCGAGCGATGCACTCTCACTGGTACAAATCGTGAGGTAATTGTTAGCACTGCTCTGCATCCATTTGCAATGACATTGTTTGATCAGCATATCTATTGGACAGACTGGAACACACGAAGCATTTACCGAGCTAATAAGTATGATGGTTCAGATCAGATTGTAATGATCATGAATCTTCCACAAAGACCGATGGATATTCATGTCTGGGCAAAAAGTAAGCAGCAGCAGTGTACCAACCCTTGCAACCAGTTCAATGGTGGCTGCAGTCACATCTGTGCACCAGGTAAGCTGTTGTGCTTGATGACTGTAAGCTATTAGTGTTGCCTGTATTAGAGTTCATAGTATAACAATTTTAGACACACGGGGACAGCTGAAATATTTCTTAGTGTTCCTAAAAGTTTAATATTTATTTTATTTATAAATGCAATCATGATGATTGCCATTCAGGGTCATGGTATTTTGCTAGCACACCTGAGCGTTGTGTCTGAGAATGATCACAAATAAAAATTATGGGTTTTTCTAATTTAAACCAAAACGTTGTTTTCTGCGGTTTTAAGGTTTTTTTTCCTCTGGGATGAGACATGAAGTGAGCTCTGCAGCATATGGTTACCTTAGGAATACATACTGATATGCTGTATACTGAACAGATGTTTCCTACCACATATTTAAAAAAATCTTTATGGTCACTATTTCTTTATCACATGATATTATGAAGTCTTTCCCTAGTGATTAATTTCCAAAATAAACATTTGTACTACCTCATTTTAAATGTTGGACAATTACGAAGAAGATAGCACAGAATTATTTCTATCTACACTGTGGGGTAGGTGTCCTTTTGAGTCATGGAGTCCAGAGACATACTCTGTATCATCAGCTGCACATTGGGGTGAGACCTGACTGACATATGTATCCCATCTTGTATCTCTCTTTGTGTAAGGAGAGAGTCAAAGTGCTCCAACAGGTCACCAGTCCAGATGGCCAGGAAACCAGAATGGCGGTATACTCCAAAGAGCATACTTATTACAGAGCTGTTTTGCATATTGTGGGTTTTTGGAATTTATGATCCTGGACTTTGAAAAACTCCTTTAGTGCCTGCTTTCATTTGTAGCATCTTAAATGCCTTTAAAAATCTGTCTTGCCTGAAAACAACTCAAGCTTCTCATTGATTTTGAGAAGAGCAGTTAGTCTAGGAGTTTTGAAAACCCTGCTTTGATTTTGAGGGATAGAGCCTCAGCTGGTGTAGCTCTGATATTTGAAAGCATCAGATGCCATCTTGCTGCCACCCAAAAACTATTTGGACAAAAAACAAATACTGAGATGCTCCAAGTTTTGATCTCAGTTCCTCTAGGGAACTCTGGAATAACTCTTGTGGGTTTTAATGGGTTTGCATATATTTATCTGAGATAAAAATCTGGCTAAGCCACCGCACTTCTATCTAAGCAGATAGATCTTACAGGAGTTGTGAGAATTTCATTGCTTTTTCCAGTGCTACAGCTGTGAATGGTTTCATAGAATCTTATCTAAAGCATCAATGTTGTATTTGTTTCATTTTTTTGTCTCCTCTTTTTTTTTTTAACTGTCAACCATAAATTTAGGTCCAGCTGGTGCAGAATGTCAGTGCCCCTCTGAAGGTCGCTGGTATTTAGCCAATAATAACAAGCACTGTATTGTGGATAACGGTACCAGGTGTGATACTGGTTTCTTCACATGCCTTAATGGGCAATGTATCTCCGAGCGATGGAAATGTGACAATGACAATGATTGTGGTGATGGCAGTGATGAGTTGGAAAGTGTGTGTGGTAAGCATTAAAATAACTGCATGAGAAAGTGATGCATACTCTGTCTTGCCTGTACTGTATTCTCTCTCACTTTTATGGCTTTATGATCATGGATCTTATGGCTGTAGTTTGGAAACAATCCTTTGCTTGCTCACAGACTTGAGGTCTGAATGGCTACTGATTTGCTCTAGAATCCAAAAGCACTATAGTGTTGAATTTTTATCATATATAGCCAATTTCTACTTTGTTTAATTCAAATATGTATTTTACTTTTCATGCAGTCCGTTTTGCAGCTGTGTTTGCCCTGGCAGGTAAAAATATTGTGATTTTACTTGTTACTTTGTCAGAGAACTTAGATTATGTTTTATCCATGTTTTTTTTTAATTTTTTTTTAATTTCCTGCAGCTTTCCATACTTGCCAGCCAACAGCTTTTACCTGTGGTAATGGGCGATGCGTACCCTATCATTACCGCTGTGATCACTACAATGACTGTGGAGATAACAGTGATGAGGCTGGCTGCTTGTTCCGAACTTGTGACTCCCACACAGAATTTACTTGCAATAATGGAAGGTGTATATCTCTTCAGTACGTCTGCAATGGAGTAAACAACTGTTACGATAATGGCACATCAGATGAGAGAAATTGCCGTAAGTTTATCCTAATTACCTAGTGCCTATTTAAGTCTGGCTCTTTAGACCAAAGAAGAGGCAAATGTGTTTGTGTGTGAAGAATTATGACAAAATAAGCAAAGAGGATAGAAGGTTTCTTTATTTACATTACAGATTCTGCTTTGTGTTATTTGAAGCAAATAGAATTGTTAAAAGATATTCTGGAGTACCCTAAGATATTACATAATAACTGTTGCTTTAAATAGTCTGCCTTGATGCAACAAATGCTCATGCAGTGCTTAATGTTAGGTCTTGTGAGTAATCCCATGGACTTCAAAAAGATTATTTCAGATGAATTGGATGCAGGGCTTATATTTTTGTAGGATTAGCCTGGAGTTTGACAGTGGGTTTTTACTTTGTGTCATGCCATATTAATTATACTAGATTTAATCATCAGGAGTGTATGTTGCGACTCTTATACAGACACAGTTTATATTTATTCTGTTTAAAATTCTATGCCTTACAGCTCTCAAAAAGTTATCAGTTATGTTTGTTTTCCTTAAGATGTAAACTGTGATTAGTTCAATATTGACTACTGTTGCAGTTAATCAAACTAATCATGTCTTTGCACTAAGATTACATTCTTCAGTGGAAAACTTATATCTGGAGTTAAAGAAATTGATGAAAATGTATTTAGAGAATTTTTTTTACATTTTTGTGTGCACACTGGTTTGGTTTTTTTTTTTAACATTATTTGTGACAATTTTTTTATTCTCAGTGAAAGCTGAATATTTGAAATTCCTGGTCTATTAGTCATTTGTAGGTGGTCTGATGATTAATACAGTACCAGCTGATTGCAATTACAGGCATTACAGTGTGAATACATGTCAGTTTACATTACCTCAATCCCAAGTATTGGCATGTGTTTCATTGATCATGTTTTTGTCAGGATTTTTGTCAATAAAAGCAATTGTCTAACTGTTTCCATATAGCACAAGCAGTATGAGTGCACTTTAGCATGTGAGTGACATTTAACAATATTATGTATCTTTCAATGAGATACAGCGTAACAGTATTGACAAAAGCTCTAAAGAACTTTTGCTTTTCTTTTCTCTCCCTCCTTAAAGCGGAGCGCACTTGCCAGTCTGGTTTTACAAAATGTCAAAGCACAAATATCTGCATTCCTCGAACATATTTGTGTGATGGTGATAATGACTGTGGAGATATGAGTGATGAGAGCCCTACTCACTGTGGTAAGTTAATAGGGCCTCAGTTACTTTTCTTGTACTTCAGTAATTTATTCCACTGCTCTTTACCTTTGACATACTTCCAACTGTTCTCAAAACATCTGCTCTTGTAATACTGAAGAGATATAAGGTATATGCATTGTATTATTAGCTCTCAATTATCTAAATCATACTTTTATCTAATAAAAAAGATCATAATTTTTTGCAGCATTTTTACACAGCATTTGAGGGATCATTCCTTTTGGTTATTCTGCTCTGTATCCTTTATGGTTTTACAAGGTAATTGGCACTTAAGTATTACAGCGAGTTGGCTTTTTGTGGAACTTTAACATTAGAATATTTTTCCTTCTAATCAAATGAAATTGTATACAGTCTCAAATGTAATTTCTTTTCGCTCTTTCATGTAGTTATGTATGCCTTAGCATATGATTCGTTCATTGTAGCTTCCAGTTAGTATATAAAAGTGTCTAGTTTTCAATCAGCCTTAATTACAAATCAGCTTATCTTTTCTAGTACAGACATTTGTATTAGGTAGTAGTCAGGTAGTACTTTTGCTATATAAAATGTTTTGAATCAGTTTCTAAAATATAATGGATATTTTCAGATAATACTTATTTTTAGTATTGCCTGAGTGGATTATTTTTGCTTTCAGTAGTTTTCCTAAAGGTACCTGCCTTGAATTAACTATGCCACAATTTTTCTAAAATATGAGTTCAATTTTTCTAGCTAGAATGTGGCCACTTTTATCTATGGACCCCTTTGTGTCAAAAACATGTGGCTACATATACAGATGCAGTGAGTCTTGTGCTGCTCATGAAAGGTGTGCTTTGTCCCTTCTACTGTTTATGTCCCAGCAGCACTGCAGAATAACTTAAATTGAGAAGCGGTGAAGGGCAAGAAAGACAGAGAGAAAGGGAGAATTGGAGATGAAAGAAGCCCCAAGACATTAATGAGCAATGTGTTAATTGCCTTTGATTTCCATCATTAAAGGCACATAGAAGAGCAAGTTAAAAGGCCAGACTGGGTCCTTTTTGGTATCTTGAAACCATCAGAGGGTAAAGTTGTTTTACAAAATAGTTATAAAATAGTTGCTACTTTCTTAGCAGAATTCAGGGTGTGACTTACCAAGACACCATTAGGGTTCTGAGAGTTTTACTTAAGAAAAAATAAATTGGAATGATATCACCCCTTTCCTTCTTGCAAGTGCAGGGTCAGACACCCATTGCTGCAAAAACAGAATCAATATCCATGTTCTCAGTGTTAGGAAAGTATCAGTAACTACTGAAGAAATTATCAAACCCACTATACATGCCAGGATCAAGGGGCTCAGCCAAAGTGCAGAAGGAATATTTGCAGCATGCTTAGCTGGAACTATTCAGTGTTACAGTTTGTTCTTCACTGCCATTAAGAAAAGTTTCCTACCTCCAGGTGAAGAAAAATTGGTGGGAGAACAAGGAAAGCATTATCTACCATTAGATATTATTTCCTTACTGCACATTTTGATTCCTTGTAAAGCATGGAATCTGCTACTGCCTTGTTTGGGCACTGGAGAAATGAGTATATTGGACTGTGGTAGTTTTCTTATGCACAAATCTCAAGTATAAACATAGAACATATTTACAGTTGCTGCATGCAATCCTATTTCCAGGGCAAATTCTGTCTACTTATTAGGTGATACATATACCCAAGGAGAGAATTAAGCCCATTTTTTGCATACAAAGATTAGGCTAGTTTGTACAATGAACTCTGCAGATAGGCTGTGAAAATACATCCTTCCTAGCATAATTTTTTCTCTTTCTTTTTTGGGGTCTGTAATATTTTTGCGTAACGTGGACTCAAAAGCAACTTAAAACAAGTTGGAAAGGTAACAGAAAGAAAGAAGTCATGCATAGGTTTTTTCTTCCAGTCTCACTGACTTGCACAAATAGTGAGTTTCGTTGTACATCGGGACGTTGTATTCCTGCTCATTGGTACTGTGATCAAGGAATAGACTGTGCTGATGGCTCTGATGAACCTGCCTCTTGTGGTAAGTTTACACTTCAGAAGGTCCAACACAATGGGTTATGGAAAATCAGTAGTTTGTCTTGTAGGCAGCAGCTTGAATCCAGACGAGGTGGAAAATAAGTATCTTCTGAGGTTTACTCACTGACTCTAAGTAATCTGAGTCACTGAGTAATTCAAGTCTTAAATACTGAAAGCTGTGTATGGAATATGAAGGCTTTTAATTGCCACAACTGCTTGCTCTTAATGTGATTACTCTTAATGTATAACCTCCTGTCTCCATAAGACTCTGATGGTGGTGAATCAAGTGACAAAAAGTAGCAAGTATTTAGACATTGTTTTGGATGTAAGAGCAGATGTCATGCTGTACAGGAAGTGTGCATGCAATATTGCATTTGGGGAAAAAAGGAATGTGGGATGCAGAGAAACATTGTTGACACAGTATGAGGTAGAGTATCATAGTGTTACAATAAGCAAATCCTGTATGTACAGTAGAAACAGATGGTAATAAGCAGTAGAGAGGGGAAGAAGGTGAAAAGTAGTAATCTCCAGGGAGGAAGAGGAGGGGCTAACTGAAGTCACTGAGAACTGATATTATAACATAGTCATTATTCTCACTGAAAAAGTTGGCATAACGCAAGGCAAGAACAGATTCTTCCATAAGTTAAGCAGGGCTGATAGCTCACTTTGCACATTGCTGGAGTTGCACCTTTAGCTTAAGAAAATGTCTTGTAGCTTATACCTTAACTGTCTTACAGTTAAGCTTCTATTTTACATTTCACTGACATAAGATTCTCCCTAAAATACCCTCCTCAGTAGATTTTCATTGCAGGGCAGGTTAGTTTAACAACCAGAGTGACTGTGTTCATTTTTAAGTGCCCCAACTGCGGACTTGTTCAAGCGACCAGTTCAGATGTGATGATGGCAGATGTATCCCAGCAACATGGATCTGTGACGGTGATAATGACTGTGGGGATATGAGTGATGAGGATCAAAGACATAATTGTGGTAGGTGTTTAATGCAAATACATGCTGCACTTTGCTTGTTTGTCCTGAAGGCATTTTTTAGAAAACAAGCAACCAGCCTCCAAACTCCCACCCTCTGCCAAATTTTCTATCCATAAAGGTGCACATTAAGCATGAGGTACACTCTTCATGTACCTTCATTTTCATTATATTAAATTAAAATTTAATATTTTACTGGTAAAAAAAAAAAGTTCTAATTTTGCGATTGCTCTTTGAATTTTTGAGTTCAAATGGAGATATAATTAACCTGGGTTGTTTGTATGATCTGGGCAGCAATAGCAGCTTCAGTGGAGATACTCCCTGATTGTCACATGCTACATCTTGTGCATATTAATAACCACATGGTTTTGGCATAATTTCTTTAAAAATCAGTGAGCAAAATAAGCATGGCTGTTTAGAGGGTGAACAAAGAGAATAAGGTTCACCAAGCCTGGTCCTGCTCCTTAATTCGTTTAACAGCAGCTGGATACGCTTGCAGTCCTTGCCCTTTTTACTGCAATGGTGCTCTCTCTGTTTGCTCCCTGGAGCACAGAATACCTTGAAGAAAGCAGAGGTTAGAGAGCCTAGGCCTAATACCTGTTCAGCTCCAGCAAATCTGGCCAGATGCATGAAAAGTTTATACTGAGAATCCAACAAGATCCAGAGTTCTGCCCATGCTAGCACTGCTTAAGGAATCCTAAAGTGCTTTGGCTCCCACTCAGCCTCCATGAAGAGCAATGATCAGTGAAAATTAGTGGGAATGCATATGAGTTTTGTATATGAGAGGGTGCAGTGGTGCATGGCTCTGTTGTGGATTACGGGCGGATATCCAGGCTGTGTGTGTGTGCGCGGTGGGGGAGGGTGTTATATACACAGAGTATAACTTGGTGTGTCAGTGAACGTGCTTTTCTTTCAGCAAACCGCAACTGCACAGCAGCAGAGTTCACATGTGCCAACAATCGACCCCCACTCAGGAGGTGCATTCCTCGGGCATGGATCTGTGATGGTGATGCTGACTGCAGTGATGCATTTGATGAACACCAGAACTGCACACGAAGATCTTGCACAGAAAATGAGTTTACTTGTACTAATGGCTTGTGCATCCGAAACACGTACAGGTTTGTAACTACCTGAGCCGCTGCAGAAATTCTCACAATTTGCTTAAAGTGAAGGAGCTAATTCAACCTTTTTTTCCCACTGTTTAGTTGTTAAGTAGATCTGCATATTGTAATGAATCTATTTACCTGCTCTGCATTCTGTATTACTTTTAACTTGAAAACGCTCTGGAATTTTCTATGTTAATTTCCCTAGTGCTCACCATTAGCATTTAATCCTTTTTGTTGTGCCTAGTAACCTCTCCTGGGGTGATTCTCTTCAGCTTGTAATGCATACAGGGAATACATGCAGGACTCATAGGATCAGACTCCATACAATATGACCCTGATTTCTGAAAGTCTCTTCCATCTGACCTTCTTTGGAAATCAGGAAAGTGTATCTATCCATTTGCCCTAGAGATAGTGATTGCCTTCTTATATTTGAAAAAAGTGTTCATTCTTCTTCAGATGTGACAGGCGGAATGACTGTGGTGACAGCAGTGATGAAAGGGGATGCATCTATGAACCATGTCAACAGCACCAGTTTACCTGTCAGAATGGGCGCTGCATTTCCAAGGCCTACATCTGTGATGGGGATAATGACTGTGGTGATGAATCTGATGAGCTGGAACATCTCTGTAGTACACCAGAAGCGACCTGCTCTCCCCATCATTTTAAATGTGACAATGGAAACTGCATTGAAATGGTTAAAGTCTGCAATCGGTTGGATGATTGCTTAGATAATAGTGATGAAAAAGGATGTGGTATGTGTAGATTTATTTGTACTGTCTTATTTAATTTAAAATACTTAGGCAGCTTTAAAAAAAAAGCTCTTAAGACAATTATTTAATTACAGTCATATCTGTTCCATGGTTGTCTCTCACAAGGATTATAAGAAATGTATATATCTAATTTTTTGTTTTATCATATTTATTATATACTGTTATCAATAAATAATATTTATTATATACTGTTTTAACAAACCATGAAAATTAGCTAATTCTATAAACTAAATATAGTTTATACATTGTTATGTGTCGCCCTTGCGTTTCCAAAATACACCATTCATAAGTGTATATTTTGCACTCAGTGTGTTTGGTGACAGACCTCAAAGGTGCTAGAATAATTTTAGATTAGATTAGATTGTTTTCCTTGCTCCTTTATTACAGCAGCCCAGATTCATATTAAGCGTTTTCACCAGAGTAGCAGGGAGAGACAGACGGAGAGACTACATTGGAAAGTGACTGCACTATTTTCTCTGCTAGCCGGTTCCTTGAATAGAACTCCTTTCCTTCCCCAGGTATAAATGAATGCAGTGACCCTTCAATCAGTGGATGCGATCATGACTGTACAGACACACAGACAAGTTTCTACTGTTCTTGTCATCCTGGATACAAACTTATGTCTGATAAACGGACTTGTGATGATATTGATGAGTGCAATGAAACTCCATCAGTATGTAGCCAGATTTGTGAGAACACAGCTGGCTCCTACATCTGTAAGTGTGCCCCAGGCTATATCCGGGAGCCTGATGGAAAAAGTTGCCGGCAAAATAGTAATATCTCCCCATACCTTATTTTTAGCAACCGTTACTATCTGAGAAATCTCACAGCAGATGGCCAGTCTTACTCTCTCATTTTGCAAGGACTGAGAAATGTGGTGGCACTGGACTTTGACAGGGTGGAAAAGAGGTTGTACTGGATTGATGTGGGGAGGAAGGTCATTGAACGAATGTTCCTAAATGGAACAAATAAGGAGGCAGTGATAAGTGATGATGTGCCCAACGGGGAAGGTGTCGCTGTTGACTGGGTTGGCAGGTAAGAAAATACATTTTCTGTCTTTCTGGGCCACTAAGGAAATGATGTTTAGGGAGTTTATCTAAGGGTTTTTCTCCCACTTCATATGAAATTCCTGATGAGTGCTGAAATAGTTTTGGATTGTGGATGCAGCCTTATACAACTGCTCTGGAAATGTTTATCAGCATCTAATACATTACATAACACTCTTCTTTAATTGCTCTCATATCTAGTATACTGAGGCTATATCAGAGTTGCTCTGTCATCAATGAAGTAGTGCATATGACCCTTGGGAAAAACTTGTTAGGAAACCATTAATAAACATACTAGGCAAACAGGCAGGTGGGATGTTACATGTGGCTATGGGGTAGGGATTCTGAGCTTAGGCTCTTTATTCCTTTGCTAGCAGTTGTTGGGGTTGGGATGCAGGCCTCACTCTATGCATAAACAATATGTTACAACAGGTAACTAGGTTCCAATGAAGTAAGTAATAAACATTAATGAAATTTAGCTCCTGTACCAATGTGAAGAGCTTGTTTCTTTTGCTCTTGAAAATTGCATCTTTAACTGACACTCAAACAACGTGACCCACATCATTTGCTGTAAGGAGGGCAGTATAAGGCTGAGATAATTGGAAAGCACTTTGTGTTATGGTCATTTTTTAATTGCCTGCTGTGTGTCAAAAAGTAGTCTGATTTACTCCCACAGAAACTCTGTCCTTCTGTGCTGCCCTCTCTGACAGTGTTCTTGGCTGTGTTTCCTCAGGTTTTGCTTTCTGAGTGCAGTACTATCAGTATGAAAAGTTTAAATAGCATGGATCAGACTCTGCAAAATAATGAGAGTGGTTCAAAAAGTCACATTTGGAACTTATATGAGAATGTTTATATGAATATATCAATATAATAGTTTTTATTTTTAAACCACTTTGTCTCTAAACCTAATGATAATTGATGTTGCCAGCAGTCCCAAATGCTTTATGATTCATGGAGAGGTGAGAAAGGAAAAGCCTAATTTTATCCGAAGTGGTCCTACTGCTCCATTACTAATACAGTTGCTGAATTATTTCAGCTACCATTAGTTATGTCTTCAGTCAGTTTTTGTTAAGGTGTTTCAGAAAGGCTGAAGGACGATACAATGGTAGATGAGGTTTTCTGCTCACTTTCAGTACAGGGAGAGGACTGGAGGATGCCATGAGGTGCAGGTTGGGGAAGACTACCTTCTCCTCCTCCCTGGTGGGAATGGGACTGCTCAGGGTGGTGTAGGCAGGGACTGTATCTGTCAGGCTATTTCTTGAATGACCCTGTGGGCAAGGGAGCTGACCAGTTGTGCAGGCAATTTCAAAGCAGCCTGCTGTAGTTCTAATTAAATGCTTTGTTTTGTTGCAGGCTTTTTAAAATCATCACTTCAGCTTGCATGATTTCTTTGATTACAGCTGTGTATAATTCCTAGGCAAAGTAATAGCAGTGTTAGAAAATTCTAGGTGAAGTTTAAATTAGGCCATCAAACTGCTTAGGAATTTTCAAAGGAGAACCTGGCAACAGTTCTACCTGTTTGATGACAGCAGAGGTGGCAGCATGGAACAGATGGTGATTCTCTCCAATACTTTACAGCCCTGGTCACAATCCAGTGCATTGTATGTCTTTTCCTGCTCCTCTTTGCTGGCCGTTGTTGGTAGGAGAGGGAGGGAAGAGAAGGGGAGTTTAGGAATTTATAGGCAAATGGCATATTGTTACTCAACTGGGCAACTGCAAGTTTGAATTTGGCACCAATGACTGTGGCTGCAGGAACAGCAGGAGTGAAAAGCGCAGTCTGGAGCATAGCGTAGAAGAGATGTCAGTACAGTATGTGTATTCTTCCTTTACAGTGGATATATTGCTTCTAGGAGAAAAAAAACTGTGGAATTTAAGATGCTGTAAAGCAAAATAAACAAAAAAAAGTAAGTAAGAGTAAATAAATTAACTCTAAAACATTTCAGAAAATTGTACTGGGTGGATGCCTACAAAGATTGTCTCTATGTCTCTGAACTTGATGGAAGATTCCGGAAAAAACTGGTGGATGGTTGTGTGGATGCCAACAACACTTTCTGCCTTCAGTACCCCAGAGCAGTTGTTGTTCATCCAAAATATGGGTGAGTGCTTTTTTTTCAAAATATTTCAGGAGTGCTTTTTCTTTCGTTTGTAAATAGTCTTGCACTGTCTCTGAAAATCTGAAATAAATTTTGGCTGCCTGCACTTAGATTTGCGTGGCATTAGATCTTAGTTGCAGCTTAGGAAAAATAGTAGCTTGCCTTTCATGGGTATATATGCAGGGCTGTCAGATATCACTGCAAGTGGAATTTGGTTCCATGTGGTCAAGGAAGTTTTGATTGCAAGGCTAAAAAGGTTGATAGAAGTGTGTGTGGTTTGATAGACAGTGGGACTGCCAGCTGCATTCTTTAAAGACAATTGTGATCACACAATTGTCTGCTGTAGCAGTTAAAGTAACAAATATATTCACTTTTTTCTTATCTTCCTCAATCTCTGCTTTAGTTCTGTTGCAGGAAATACTATATTTCCGGTGTAGCTTCTAATATTTACTTCAGCATGTTTTTACTACAATCCTAACTATAAGTATTTATTTGAACAGACAGATTTACTGGACAGACTGGGCAGATCGAGCCTATATTGGACGAGCAGGCATGGATGGCAAGGAGAAGACAGTGATTATCTCTACAAAATTAGAATGGCCCAATGGACTCACCATAGATTACACCAACGACAAGCTCTACTGGGCAGATGCCCATCTAAATTATATTGAGTACGTACACAGAAAAGGATAAAACAACTAAATAATTGCCTATGTCAGATTGCAGTGGTAGCATGTATAGATGCTGTAAGCATTGTACATATTTCTACCCACTTACTCTATAGGAAACCAGAGTCAGAAAGTCTGGAGTAGTAGGCGATACGCCTCACTAGATGTCACAGTAGCCTACTTCCTATATTTGCATCCTAGGTCCCACTGAAAGTGGTCCAAAAATTATAGTGAACAGATTCACAGTCTGTACTCGAATATGGAACTTCTGTAGGTGTACAACCTGAACCAAAGCAAAGCTGAGTATAAAATCACTATTTTTTCTGAGTCTCTTGTTTCTGCCTATAGATAAGAGTTGAGCTGTGACTAAACTAGTTATGTGCTAATAAAATAGTATACAAATCATTAGATGATGTTTGAATGTTTGTCCATAGGTATGACATGGAATTTCCTGTTAGCATATGGGGTTTTTTTGTTAATCAAGAAAAATCTATTAATTGCTTCTAGTGTTAAAAAATTTCCGCTTAAATATCAGTAAAAATGGATAACTAGCATTCTGGTTCTTGTCTGGTTCTTGTTTTAAAGTATTTTAAAATACTTTAAAAACAATCCTTTGTATTTATACTAGTATTTATATTTGCATTCATATTTACATGTACACTTAGATTTGTTTACTTCTATTCTTCTTTACATTCATTCTTCTGGCAGCCTTTTCTATGCTGAAGTCTAAAAATGTCTTTAAAAAAGTGTATATTAATTATATGTATGTTTCTCTGTCTTTCTCTTTTTCTTTCTTGTATTTCATAATTTCCCCCTATAGCAAGGTGATAGTAAAAATATAAAAGCTTATTAAAAATACCTCATCAGAGGAGGCTCTAAATCAGAAAGACATGTAAAATTTAGGAATATAGGAGACCTGTTATTGTCTTAAGTGTTCCATTATTAGCAGTCTGAATGATCCAGACAAGCTAGTCTCCCGTGTGACAAAAATAACTTGCTGTAAGGCAGTAAATGTGCAAAATTTCATTGGACTGGCTGATATGCATCTGTGGGAAGGCTTTACATTTCAGTGGATGTTCTTCTATTCTGTTTATTTGCCTAAAATAACCTGTTTTACTTTCCTGCATATCTTAAAATGAGTTCACTGGGGAGACTGCTCTATCATTAGGGACTAAAGAAGCTGCAATTCCACATTGCATGATCCTGGTCACCAATAATGAAGTACCATAAGCATACAATAAAGATGTGAAGATGTTTTAGCATTTATCTGAATGTTTTGCACATATTTTTCTTTGTGTAGGTACTCTGACCTGGATGGACATCATCGTCACACAGTATATGATGGGACTTTACCTCATCCGTTTGCAATAACAATTTTTGAAGACACAATATATTGGACTGATTGGAACACAAGAACTGTTGAAAAGGGAAATAAATATGACGGATCAGACAGGATTGTTCTTGTGAACACCACACACAGGCCATTTGACATCCATGTTTACCATCCATACAGACAGCCATTTGGTGAGAAAACAGAATTAGATTTGCATTTAGAGGGTCAGCTGTTACCCAGAGGCTAATTGTAGAGAGTCCTGAGTGCACTCAGCTTTTGCCTTTGCTGAGGGGAATAAAATGCACAAAGTAAACGTAGGCCTCTACTTTACATTTATAAATTGCCTTTTCTTTGAATAGCAATGACTGGAAATGCATAATTTTAAATTAGTTTCTAAACCATTATGGCTTAATAGCATACATTTCCTGTATATGAAATCATACATCTTTCTCTCACGAAGTGCCTACTTATCTAGGTTTTGGTTTTCAACTTATTACATTTAAGCTTTCAATACAGTATTAGAGGAGTCTGTTGTAGATTGAGACCTTTGTGTCCTGGGATTTGCAAAGTATGGTAATATTTATTCTTCTGTTTTACCAGTTAATAATCCTTGTGGCACCAACAATGGTGGTTGTTCCCATCTTTGTCTAATAAAAGCTGGTGGTCAAGGTTATTCCTGTGAATGTCCTGATAACTTCATGGTAGTACAGTTCAGCAATACAGCCCACTGCCTTCCAATGTGCTCTAGCACCCAGTTTCTCTGTGCAGACACCGAGAGGTAAGTCCACAGCTCACTGTCTTTTTTTCTATGTCTTTTTAAGGATATATTTTACCCTTTAGTCTCTTCAAAAGGGCATGAAATCAGGGATTCCTTCTGCTCTCACTGTGAGTTTGTGGTGTGCTTGCAAAGACAAAGCCAAGACCAGACAGGCTTCCATTTTGGAAAAACACTTCTAGACTCATTGTTTAAATAGTATTTTTTTCCTTTTATTCCTGTTATATGACATTGCTAATGTAGCAAAGTTTGGGTTGTTAGGAACATGTGCCTCCAGAAACCATTTCAGTTGAATTTACTAACTTGGAACCTTCTCTTATTTTTTTTGTACATCTTTTACAATGTATCTGTTTCTGCCAAATATATGCTGTCTGCCAGTGGCCCGGGAAAGCCATTTAGCTGATGTGGGGGCACATTTCTGACCCTTTTTTGGAGACAACAGCAGTGGAGGGAGAGGAATGGTGATATAAGAGCTACTGTTCTGATATTGTATCACTCTGGAGCCTGTGAGGCACATGTGCTTATTGGGTGACCTTTTGAAGCAGTGTTAGAATGATAATCCCTAGTGAAATTCTTGTGCTAAAGTTCAGGTGAATTATTAAAATGTTACCTCATTAAAAATCCAATTGAACATTGATTTTAAAAAGCATGAGAGATGGTTACCACAAATATACATAAAAATTAAATCCATATTAATTTGCTGTGAACTTCCTTCTAGAGGCCCACCAATATAATCTGTTTCTGGTGACAGTCTTCTGGCATATTTTGTTAGCATTTGACATATGAAACAGAAGACATGAAATTCAAGATGTCTTGGAAGTTTCAAGAAATAACACTGAGACAAGACTGTCTTTTGTGCTGTAAAAGGATGGTTGTGTATCTGTAGAGACATATCCTCAACAAAGGAAAACACTGTTTTCTCTTTGTAGGTGTATTCCTATCTGGTGGAAATGTGATGGACAGAGGGACTGTCGAGATGGCTCTGATGAGCCCCCTACCTGTCCACACCGATACTGTCCTGTTGGTCAGTTCCAGTGTAATGATGGGAACTGCACAAGTCCGCATTTCTTGTGCAATACTCAGCCAGATTGCCATGACAGATCAGATGAAGATCCTGTACTTTGTGGTATGTTACATCTAATAAATTCAAGTGTCTTTCCAGTACAAAACTATATATAAAGTTTCAGAATCATTATCAAAAGGTGAGGTAGACAGATGCAGTCTTTTCTAGTCTTGCACCTGGTAGAGCAATTCACCTCAGTGCAAAAACAGGGTAAAGGAGAGCAAAAATGTACTATATAGAAAGATAAACATTTTCCATACCTTTGAGACAGATTTGCACTGGTGTAGATTACAATCTGAGGTATAAAATACTAGAAGCAGGACGCACTTTGTTTTGTTCCAAGAAAAGCCATGGTGAGTATGAGGAATCTAAGGCTTCCTAATGCCCAGGTCAATCTACCCGGTATGCTAATTTCCCCTGTGTTCTAGAGCTTTACGTGATGGGACAAAATTATTTCATCCTCTGCATTGCACAAAATCCAGTGCATGTGGGAAGATTTGTTTTGGAGAGCTGTTTGTGATGGCAGTATTTTAGAAATATAGCCTAATTATGCTTATGGAATAATGTTTTTTCCTGAAAAACCTGTCTTATTCCACATACTTATGTCTAATTTTAAAAAGCACATCCTTGGTTCTCTTTTTGTAAATAATGTAGTTCTGGCAGTTGCAAGCTTAGTAACATAAAGGGGAGGTGTGTGGGGGAAAGCAGCGTGGTTGTATTATTGATAGTTTCATTGCTTTCCATTAGCAAAGTGTTTCTAACAATGACAGAATTAAAAGAAATGTCAATTTTACCTGAGTTTCAAATAGCTAAGCTCTTAAGTGTGGCACAGGAGAATATTCAATAAGTAGAAATGTGGCAGCTGCCTAATGTGTCACTGGTTTTAATGTACCAGGTACAATAAAAGTCAGTTTAGGTCTATATAATTCCTTCTGCTCATCATCTTGTGCATGGGAATAGAATCCTTTTGTTTAGAAAATGTATGGAAATCATAATATACTGTTTCCTCTTGAACAGTTTGGCAGTATATGTGGAAAAAGTAGTAGGGTGGTGTCCAGTGAGACATACAAAGTCTGGAAGCAGAGATCAGCGTTGACTTGTATTTTCATAGACCTTCAGAGCTCACCCAGTTTGCTAGCACTGCTGACCTCAGCTTCCAGTGCTTTGCCTTTTGGAAATAGAGGCTGTACATTTATAGGTTGTAGAGCTGTTATTAGCATGGTCTTCTGCTAAGTTTTCTGACAGGTTCATTCATAGTAAGAGGAACAGGCTCATCAGGCAATGTACATCTAAGGTGGTAGCATGGCCAGAGCCACAATGTCACTTAGCTCCTCTGCAAAGTGCTCCTCTCCTCTGGGAGTCCCTGCCGCAATCATGTTTGAATGCTGGGTTTACTCCCCTCTGCTTTAGGAGAAGATAGTATCTGTCTCGCTCCTAGAAAAATGTAGAGCCTTAGCGAGCTTGTCTGAAGATGCCTGTGGGAAATGTGCCATGTGATATTAGAAATCTGTACCTTAACTGGGCAAGTAAATGTGATGTTTTAAATTTTTACTGGCTTTCTTTTTAACTTTCGGTGTAGACATGATAACTGCTCAATTGACATAACAGCAGCACAACATCCCTGTAAGTTTCAGTATCCTAACAGTCAATTTGTATTCTTTCAGCTAATCACCAGTGTGAAACTCATCAGTGGCAGTGCGCCAATAAACGATGTATCCCAGAAGCCTGGCAGTGCGATAGAGAGGATGACTGTGGTGACAACTCGGATGAAGATAGTACTTACTGTGCCAGTAGAACCTGTCCCCCAGGCCAATTTAAATGTGACAATGGCCGCTGTATCCCACAGTCCTGGAAGTGTGATGTGGATGATGATTGTGGTGATAGCTCTGATGAGCCATTCCACGAATGCAGTAAGCATACAGCTGTAGTAAGCTGCCTACATTATAGTGCACCGAAAGCAGAGCAAACTGCGTTACTTAATTTTCCTGAGGTTGAAAATCTATTGGAAAGGAATATTTTCTGCAAGCTAATTGCAATCATGTAGTAAAGAGTGTTAGAAAGCATAGAGGCTATGTGATAATTTACTACTTTCTTATTCTTGAAGGGGAGAAAGCTTATTTATGCTGGCCAGATTATCAAGAACTGTCAGCGTCTCACTCTGACTTGCTTGATGCTAGCAGCATCCTTTGCTTGGCCCGTGACCACACTTTGTAAAAAGGATATATGCTGATCCATTGCCTATGTGGAAGCAGTGAATGCCAGTTCACCAATTTTTACCTTATTCCACTTTAGAGCATGACATATGTCATACTTTTTACAAAAACAAAGTAAAGTTTCATTTCTTGAAGCTCAAGTTTCTCATGATGATAGGCACATGCTTTGGAAACAAAAGCTTACAAGGAGAACAAACGCAGAGCACAGTCTAGCCTATGTTCAACAGCAGGATTTTCTTATGTGCTCCAGCATGTCTCTTTGAGTCACTGGCCGTCTCGAAGAACTTGTGACCAAGTTTTGCCATCTGAGGACAAGCTGCCTCCTCTGGCTTCCAGGTTTGGGGCTTCTATTACCACTGTTACCAGCTCTAAATACTTCAGGGAAAACCACACTGAATGTCGTTTGAACCTGTCATGGGTTTGTAGCATATGCAGAATACAAGCAGCATAGACTGGGAAAAATAGTAATACCGGATACATTTAACGCTTTCTCTTTTACAACACTGAAGTTAGCAGATAGCTCTTTTTAGTAGAAATAATTGACTATAAATCATAACAGATTTTGAAAGGCAGAATAGCAAGGAGGACAGTTTAATGGCTAAGTAACACAACTAACTTTGACAACTGCCTCTTTCAGTGGGCCCTGCCTATCGGTGTGACAATCACACACAATTCAGCTGTAGAACCAACTACCGTTGCATACCATTGTGGGCAGTGTGCAATGGGAATGATGACTGCAGAGACAACAGTGACGAACAAGGCTGTGGTATGTTTGGAGAAGAAGGTCATTTCAACATAACTTTGTACCTAAAATATTTCTCCAATTTACAAACAACTTGATTTTCTGAAAGTCTTCAGTAATAATGTACCTGGGCATATTTTGTTTGATATCAATTAATTACCCTGGTAGTTATTTGTCTTCAGGAAAAATTCTATATGCAGCAATTCATTGTGCGGCTCACATGTTTATGAGCTCTGAAGATCAGGATTTTATTATTTTGCCCAATATGTCATCAAATGAAACAGGAAATACTTTTACTTGAGCTGAACTATTTTAGACAATTAAAACTGTCAGTGTTTTCTACATTTACTTAACTTACCTCCTGTGCTGGTGAAACCACCAATATGGGAAGTATGATGATGCTTTCCCAGACCCTCGCATTTGTGTTGAAACCTCTCATACACTTATACACAAAGCTTAGAGGACATTGGATCACTATATCAGAACCAGAAAAGACTTGAAAGTGTAACACACCATGAGGTCAAGATGCCCTTCTTTGACAGTACTAAGTTTATCTCTTTATGTTTCCATCTCAGTTCTGTATAGTTATTTCAGCTGTTTCTTAATCACTTCTTTATTACTTGGCCCAGTCTGTGGCAGGAACATCTCTATCTACTTCCATTATCTTCTGTGCATTCCATCTTATCCAAAGACTATGCTAATGTGTGCTGGTTTTTTTGGCAAACTGTGTACATTGCAGAGGAGATGACTTGCAGTCCTTTTGGAGATTTCCGTTGTGACAATCATCGATGTATCCCACTGCGCTGGAAGTGTGATGGAGATAATGACTGTGGAGATAACTCTGATGAGCACAACTGCAGTGAGTTCTTTTTTGGCTGTCATGATATAGTCCAACTTTTGACTTAACTATCCTTCTATTTCTTTTGAGAATAGGGCAGACAGATCTCAACTGCAACCATTCTGTTGTTTTACTCTATAGCCTGTCTTTTCTTTGCTGAAATACCACAGACATGTCACAAGGAAGCATTTTGGATACATAAAAACACTGATAAATCCAGTCATCACAATAACACAAATTCCTGTTTTCCTCTAAGAAGTGACATTTGAATTCTGCCCTGTGTGCAAATGTAGTATATAGTTCCTTAAACAATGAGAGTGGATCTTTTTTTTTTCTGATTTGAAATAAAAATTCCTGTATAATTCTGTGATGAAACCAAATCTGCAATGAATTTCCTTTTTTCTATGTCAAGAGGGACATAGAATGTTTAACATAATTAAAGAGTATTGGGGGAAATGCTGTTTTAACATCCTTTAGTTTTAAGGATTACACCACATCATCTGCCCATATTACTTTTGTCTGGTTTAATGAGACAGGTGTGGATGTTTAAATGTACGCCTGGAGAACTTTTCATATTTGTACATCCATTTTAAATTAAGGTCCTCGTGAATGCACAGAAAGTGAATACCGTTGTGACAATTTGCGCTGCATTCCTTCCCGGTGGATCTGTGATCACGATGATGACTGTGAAGACAATTCAGATGAACGTGACTGTGGTGCGTATTGTCTGGATGCTACCTCTTCCCTGTTCACACTTTTGTTTCTAATGTGATAAAATATTCTGCAAAATGATCTTTTATGGGAAGCATCTTTAATGGAGTAATGTTGACCAGATCACTTTAGTCATTCCACCAAAGCAGAGGATACCACAGTTTAAATGGACTGGGATTTTGCAGTCTTTTTTAGGATGTTGTTTTCAAAAAGTAAACACTTTATCTGGTTTTGAACAAGAAGACATTTCAACAGTTACTTCTGAATCTTTTCAGAGCTGAGGACCTGCCACCCAGGTTATTTCCAGTGTGACAGTGGACACTGTGTTGCAGAGCGCTTCAAATGTGATGGAAATGCAGACTGCCTTGATTTCTCTGATGAAGCAACTTGTCGTGAGTTTCAAGCTTTGCAATTCGTGCTCATTGAGCTCGCTTCCAGAAAGATTTGCACTTTTCTGTCCCTTTAAGTGAGATGATTCCTTAGAGGTACAGAATTCTGCAACACTCAGTGATGCCAGTAAAAATTCAGGATAAGTATAATATTTTGAATCAGCTTTTTAATATAATAATGAGTTGCCATCTCTTACACTGATTGTAAACACATCCCTAATGCTGGGAAATTAATGTGTTTACAAGGTCCAGAGGAAGATACACATGTGATAAAATTAAAATTTTTGACTATCCCATGGACACTGCAAGATGCACTGTTTCAGTTGTACCGTATCCTAACAAGGTTCTATAATGGGATTGTTTTTTATAATGCCCAAAGGTGTGTTTAGTTTCCTAAAGTACCAGTGAAGCCAAGGAAGTAAAATACTTTTCTGTCTTCCTTATGTATATTGATCTACTGTGAAAAAATGTCTGTACACTGCAGCTTCTATTGAGCTCCAGCTTCAGCTGTTTACCCAGAAAGTATTGTTCCCAGTTGAAATGAAAATATCACCCCTGTGCTCTATCTATGCTAACTGACATTGGCTTTTTAGGCGATATTGACGTGTTGATTCTGAGTTATATGCTCAAATGATTTTAAGCTTCAGTACTTGGGAGAATTCCTTTCTTTTCATGTTGGTATCAGGGCAGTTCTGTATATCTTCCTGTGTACCTAATTTTAACACCTGTGCTTTAAGTAAGAAGCAGCATCTGCACAGTAGGGCCTTTATTTTTCTGATGGTAACCACATCCTGGACCGTACATCGCAACAGTTAATCTTTCAGAACCTGAGTTATGCAACATTTGGCCATTCTTAAAGGGAGGAAAAAGCGTATGAGAAGCCATTGAAAGGGCAAGGGTATGGTTTATTTATGTAAGTTGGAAGAGTCGTATTTTTGGTTTCTCTTTGCTCTGGTTTAGTTTTTTTCACAGCTTTTACAGAATCTGGGTGGGTTTTTTTACTATACCAACATGAGTCCTTTTAGAGTTAGATATCTTAGGTACTTCTTCAGTCACTCATTTTTGGTGCCAGTGACATTATATTTACCTTTATTACTGAACTAGATTTGTCAGTAACAAATTCAAGTAGCATTTGTTAAATTAATGACAGTTTATTTTCAGAAGCTTCTGGGAGTAACTTATGTTGTTTCACTATTCATTCAAACCTGAATTAATTATGTTATATCTACCAAGAAGACCTCGGTCCTTGCAGTCTGTTGTTGCTGTAAATCTTTGCAGTGCCTCATATCTCCTACTATGGAGAGAAGGGTACTGAAAAAATAATATAGGGTTGGGCTGAATATTTTTCAGGAAAACCTAAAATTTTCATTGTAGATGAAAATGTCATAATAATTTTCTTTTCTTCAGCAACACGGTATCCTAATGGTACATACTGTCCGCCCATGCTGTTTGAATGTAAAAACCATGTCTGTATCCAGCCATACTGGAAATGTGATGGCGATAATGACTGTGGAGATGACTCTGATGAAGAACTTCACCTTTGCTGTAAGAGAGAAAAATTGTATTAAAATGAACAATATGCATAATGAAATCTCTAATTACAATAGAGAGAACAATTAAAAAGTAAATTTGAAATATTTTCTTTTCACTGGAGATTCTCACAGACTTAATTCAGGATGAGTGCTGAGAGTTTTGCTTCATATGCAAGCTCACTTCATCTTCCTACAATATGTTTCTCGCTGCTTTGCAGATGTTTGTGTACGTAGTTATAAAAGTAGGGAGAAACATATCAAAGAGATAAGGACACTATTTCATATTTTCAAGTTGGTTATGTAAAATAAGAGCATCAGTTTGCAATTAAAGATTAATTCAGATAACGTATATTCTCAAAGGTGCTGAGTTTTAAAGCTATCAGTATAGTGGGGGCATCTTTGTAAATACAGTTGAGGAGTCCTGACTTTACCTCTAAAAATGAGGTGTTGGAGGTGCTACTTGAACAATTTTTGTCAATTATGCACTATATAGCCACTTAAATAGCATGTTGGATTTTCAATCAGTTAACTTCATAAACAAATCTAGAAAACTCAGTGTTATATGTAGTCATAGGATATGCCTTTGGCCAAAGATGATGTGCTGTCTTCTGACAAAAAAATGTGTAATGTCCTAACATACAATTACCAAAATGTGGAGAAAAATATTATTTTGGGTCTGAATGCCTCCACACCTTTTAAAATATAGGAAACATATAAATGTTACCAGATAAAAGTGATTGGGATAATTTGTGACTCAATGGCATGAAGTATCAAAGTGTGACTGACTTGATCTCTGTGGTTTCAGTGGATATTGCTTGTGAATCTCCGTTCCGTTTCCGATGTGAAAACAATCGCTGTATATATAGTCATGAGCTGTGCAACCAGGAGGATGACTGTGGAGATGGAAGTGATGAGAAAGAGGAACGCTGTATGTTTACACAAAATTGAGCAGCAAATTCAGTAACTGTGATGTGCTTAATGTTTAATAATACCAAAGGACTATTGAAATGTCAAAATTAAACATAAATTATGAAAACTAGAGCTCAGTATGAAATAATTTGAAATATGATTATTGGTACTACATATTTGCAGTTCTCCATACAAGTAGCAAAAATCAGCAAACATTTGTCTGAAAAGTGCAGAGCATGATTTTCAAAATCATATTGTATTTTATTATGAGCAGCAGCTAAATTGTGTCAACTTATGAAATCCTCTTAAAATAAGGAAGAAGAAAGAGTTTGGCTGTATCATAAAATAAGGATGGGATGGATAGCTGGGACTTTTAAAATAGAGAAACGGGTACTTCTGAATTTGTGGCACTGTTATGCACATAGTAACAGTGTTGATATTTAGGCCCAAATCCTGCAGAAGTTCTGTTAATATTAACTAGGTTTTTGTCCTCAGATATCTTATGTAGTTCTCATTGACTATGTTGATTTTTATATTATCAAGTTTAATAATATTTGTAGTTGCTTAATGATATTATTTGCTGGCTTTATTGTACAATATTCTTAAAGTTAATAGTTTACTAATATCTCAATAATCTCTTGAAGTCTGCAGTAGATGTATGAAGTATATCACTAAAGGATATTAATAGATTTGCGCTATTAAAAAGAAAGTTCCATCAACTATTAACAAGAAGAATTTACCTTCTGTCTTCATAGAATGGAGGGGCTTCTTTCAGTTCATGGGGATGTGACTAGAAGTCAGGAGGCCCCGGTTATAGTTTTAGCTTTACTACAGACTTCCAAAGTCTCTCCAGTCATTATTTTACCAAATTGCATTAGCTTCCTCATTAGCAATGTGGAATAGTGCTGTCTGTTGGTACTGCATAGCTGAAACTGTGACAGAGGAGTGTTTCTCTTCTTGACTGTAGGTAAAGAACCAACCCCAAGACCTTGTACAACTGAAGAATTCAAGTGCAGTAATGGAAATTGCATTCCTCTACATTATGTCTGTGACAATTATGATGACTGTGGAGACCATTTTGATGAAATGGGCTGCAGTAAGTAATAATATCAATGGAATACAAAATTACAATGCTATTGAAATAAAAATTTCTGAAACTGACAACAATACATGTTTCTTCTTGAATAGCATACTAAGAAGTATTGATTTTTAATTAGCCTGTGCTAGGATTATCCAATTAGCTATGACAATATCTTCTGTTTACCTTTTTTTGGGGTATTTAAAAGATGTGTAGATGTGGCACTTAGGGACATGGTTTAGTGGGACTTGGCAGTGTTAGGTTTATAGTAGGACTCGATCATCTTAAAGGTCTTTTCCAACCTAAATGATTCCATGATTCTATGAAATTCAACACTCTGAACAGTCCTTTTTAGGCTTAGAGTATTTATGCATCACAAAAAAGGGATTGATCTTGTTTTTGATCTTGTTTTGAAATGGCCTGCATTATGGAGGCAAGAACATCCAGATATTTTGGTCATAATTGCAATAGGCCAACCTATGGAATTATTCATGGGCAGACTCTGAACTGGTATAGGTTGCTCTAGTCCTATTAAAAACAAAAGTATATTGAGATGCTTCTATTTTCCTGTTTACAGACATGACCACAGAATTCTATAAGGACAGCCAGTCCTTGGGCTGAGGGCCCTCTCAGATCCTCTGCACAACTTTTATTAACTATGCATTATAAATTTACTAGCATCCATTTAGATGCAAAAGCTTTGACTTGTACTTTGAGCCAAGAGAGACTTTTCTCATGGAATCTGGAAAAAAAAAATATTCCTAACTTTTTATATCAATATATAGACAGCTGCAGAGTGATAATATGAGCATGTACTTGCAATTGCAATTTGTCAGGCTTTGATGACTTAAGTGTGCCAAATGATGCACTGGTGACTTACAATCCAGCATGCTTGCAAAATGCAAATAACTCAGAAGCCTATAGTGCAGTCCATTTTGAAGCAGCTGGTTTCTCTGTTTCACATACCATCCTAATGGTCTTTAGGTAATATAACCTAATGCAATGACTTGATGAAAATATAAAAGTATAAAAAGGATATGAGACAGTGCAAAACAAACACCTTCTGGCAGTCAGCATTCTACTATTTGGGGATAGATGTGAATGCAGATCAGATGGTAACATTTGTAGCCTTCCCAACATCAAATACCTGTGTTATAGAGAAAATAGAATATTTATGTGTGAGGGTGTGTACAATGAATTTATGCTTCTACATGTATATGAAACTGAGCTGTTTAAACTTAATTTAATCAGCACTGGGATGTGTATGTATAAAGCAGATAATCAGCTTAATGTAATGTCTTTGCCATACATCTGTATCTTTTTCTCATGATCTGCCAATAAACATATATTATTTATCTTTTCTACTTATGTAACAGATTTGAGTTTGAAAGTACTTTGTGCATATGTAGACTATGTCAGAATCAGTAGAATTCTGTATGTGCTTTGAGAAGAGTATAACTTTCATTACCTGTTACAGAGTATCTATTATCCCTGACTTGCCTTTGCCATTATAGGCATGTTTTAAAGGGCAGTGCATTCTGTGCAATGACCCGTATTGACTTCAGTAGGCTTTAGATTAGGTACAGCACGAACAAGCTGTCATCTTCTCTCTAATTTCCAGATATAAATAATGTAGGGCCTGTGTTATGCATGATAGCAGTTGAGAACATTTTTTTTTTTTTTTTTTTTTTTTAGCTGATAAGAAAGAGGTAGATTGGCAAAGGCAGGCGTTAGAGTCAAGTATCTTAAATAGTTTCTGCAGTTGCTGCAGATTGGTGGTAATGTAGAATGCCATTTCTCTTCAGGAAGGTGAGCTTGGATGGTTATGGCTCTTATCCTGACCCTGTTCACTTACTTCTAGAGGTTAAACTTCTTAGCTGACAGCTGTCTTGACCATCGTTTACCACCCTCTTCTAGTTAGTTATGCCTTAGAGAGTAGATGTTCGCATTAATTCGAGTTTCAGTTAGAAAAAAAGGAAAGAAAACTAACATTGTCTACTTGAAAACCATTTTCAGTTATAATAATGACCAAAATTATGACACCCTCCTCCCCCTTATCACTTTATTTTTTGGTTATAATTGTATAATTTACTTTTTTTTTTTCCAGATCCTGGAACAGAGCGAACTTGTGCAGAAAATATCTGTGAACATAACTGTACCAACCTGAATGAAGGAGGCTTTATCTGTTCCTGTAGGCCAGGGTACAAGGCCAGTGAAACTAACCGAAACTCCTGTGATGGTATTTTCAATCTTCTAAACATCTTCTCACTGCTAAGTGTTCGCTGACTTGTCACTTCATCATTCCAATGTGGCTACCCATTTTTGCATTCTGACAGGATTTTTGTACATTTAGCAGATGCTTCCTAAAAAGTTTTGCTGCTGAATCATGTTTTCTAACATGCAGGCCTCATTCAACAAAGAACTGGCTCCACAGTTCAGGCTTGTTTTAAGCTTTTGGTGGCTGTAGGTATATGTTTTGCTTCACCGTATATAGTTTTTGTCATATCTTTGCAATCTGAGGGACAGAAATTTGCTGGGGTTTTTTTCCTTATTGAAAGAAAACTTACTGAAGGTTATACTCTCCTTCTGTTCTGCTCTGGAACAGACCTACAGTAAAGGTCTATTGTGCCATATTTTTGCCCTGGTTATATGCAGATAAAACATGGTGAGGAGTCTACCCACAGGCTGTTGTTCGTGGTCATGCAATATAGTACCTTCACGGTTACCATTTCGGTATGTTTTGATGAGAACACTTCTGTTTGTTGCTCCTACCTCTTGTGGACAATTTGTGTAGTTTTATTAAACATGATCCAAGGCCACCCCTCCCTTTCATTCCTCCTGATATAGTTTCTGAGGACTAAGTATCTTTGCTTCAGCATTTCAAGAAGGCTTTGCTCTTGCATCTCATTGTAGTCATGCCTCATCTTTTGTCTTTCCTTGGTGATTTAACACAAAAATACATGATCAAAAATGTCTCTCTGAAAAGCAATCTGATAAGCAGGAGCAATGCAGTCATTAGCAATCTGTAGTTGAGACATATTAAACAGTAGATGAGTGATGAGGAGTTCTGTTAAATAATAGATGCTGATGTTAAAGATCACTTAGTAGGTCACTGATCTTTTAGAGTATGTGGGGAAGGGACAAAGCTACCGCTTCATGGAGTAAAGGTGACCAGCATGTGGAAGAAAGAAATTAAGCTCTAGGTATCTTTTCTCTACTTATGTCTAGATATCAATGAGTGTGAGATCTTTGGAACATGCACCCAGGACTGCAAGAATTCCAAAGGAAGCTACGAATGTTTCTGTGCAGATGGCTTCAGGTCTGTGGGTGATCAACAAGGGAAACAGTGTGCAGCTAATGGTATGTTAACTGATAGCAAGATTGATTGCTACCTGTAAAGAGCAAGTGGAGTACAGCAACTTAATGAATATAATCCTCTCTTTTTTAGGAAGGGGATAATGAAAATCAAACTTTGTTCTGTAACATAATATTATCCGTGTATTCCACCCATTCCATAATCAGGAATAGAAGTGCTCATCTCTGCTTCCAATTGTAAACATTAAAAACAATATCTTGATTTGGATGCCTGCCCGCCTTTCTTCTGAAATTTTCTGCAAACAAAAACCTGCTTATCCTGTGGTTGTCATCAGAAGGAAATTAATGTTGTCTATTCCTGGAGTTTAGGTTTTCTCAACAAAATAATGCATCAGAAGAAAGTTGAATTAAACTGGTACAAATCAAAGGCAGTTTGATGGCAGATTGCCATTCATTGTTCATGGACTGATGCACACAAACAGAAAGACTTTGGCCAATGTTTAACGTCAATCATTAGCTTTTTATCATACCTCAGTGCAGTGACTACAGTGTGTGATAGTCATTGAATAGGTAGAGAGTTGATTCAGAAAATAAGAGTAATAGAATAGTAATAATAAAAAGCTGAAGAAAATAGAAAAAAGTGACAATGCAGCAGTATTATATAAAAGACAGAAACAATATTGTATTTAGAAAAGTACGTACGCTTTAACAGCTTTAAGAAATACGTGATAGAAATGTGGTGTGCCTAGTCAAATAGTAAAATCTTTGGAACAGAATGCCTGTGACCAAAACTGTGTGCTGCTGGAGGTTTTGAAACCTAACAATTATTTGTAATATGAGAAATGATACAAGAAAACCAGGTCTCCAGGTTTCCAGTCCAGGGGCCTAATTCAGCAAATATTTAGTATTGAGCACGAGACTGGAAATACAAAAGGGCATTTGGACCTGAGTTTTGGCCTGGCTGCCTCTTTATGTGCCTGTGTCAGAAATCTAGTCCTCTGAAACCCTTCTTCATAGGCTTTATTCAGGAAGCATCTAGACACCCAAAGTTTTCAAGGCTAAGTGGTAGAAGATAACATGATTGTAGCTGATAACATAATGAAATTTGTTGTGCCTAAAGTTCTACTTCTATGTATGCCCAGAACTTTACCACTCTTTGTAGTACAAGCTCACAGCACTCATAAATAAGGGCTTCCTTTGCCTGTGTCTGCTGCAGGCAGTAGGCATTTTCAGAACACACATAGAATATTAGGTCCCCTTTTTCCTGTAATAGTATATATGTTGGAAATGCTGTCAATTTCTACACTGAACTGTATGTTCATTAGAGAATAGTCACTTGCCTTATTCTCCCATAGTTGGGTGTGATTTAGAGGGAAAGGGATTGTGTTCAAATGAACGCTTCATAGGAAATTGAGCATAATTAGTTGGAAAAGGCACTGGTAAATGAGATTTTCCTTTCCCAGCTGAATACCATGTCATTTCTTATTGGCTCTGTGAAGATGTGATTAATGTAGGAGAACTTCTTCTCTGGAAGAATGCCTAGGATTTAAGTCCATGACTCCCATGTGGACTTCTTCCTTACAAAAATGGCTGAACAAGTAAATTTTCTCACCAGCAAAATCAGCCAGGTGGGACTGATACTCTTTATGGTCAAGTTATTAGAATATTGACGTTAACCCCAAATTAACTTGTGTGTAGGAGAACATTCATCTAAATATGGAGACATTAGGATTTGGAGACATTAGGATTTAAAGACTTTAGGCAGAAGAACTCAGACAGGTCGTGGCTCAAAGTACCAGCAATTTATTTGTATTTTCAAAATTGTTTCCTGTACTTTGAGGTGGGGAGCTGAACCACATAGAGTATAGCAGCATTCTGTTTTTGAGATGTGAGGTAGTGATATGCCAACATTGTGATGTTTAAGAATTTTTAAGGAATTATCCCTTAATGATTACTTCTGCACAAAATCTATGGTGAAAAGGATAATACTATCCTCCGCAGTAAGCATTTCCAGAGTTTTTCATGAATTTTGCAAAGTCAAGAAGTTTGAATAGCTCTGAAGCTTTAGAAGTGGTCCTGTGTTCCTTCTGCTTCTTATGCAGACATAACTCGTGAACACCCCAGTTTAGTTTTGACTAGAAGTGACGTTCATCTGTTTCTTCTAAAATGAGAAATACATGAAAGTAAAATTCATGATTGTTTCCCAGGTAATCCTCCATTGTTACTGCTGCCAGATAACGTGCGGATTCGAAGATACAATATCTCATCAGAACAGTACTCGGACTATATTGATAACCAGGATCGCATCCAAGCTCTGGATTATGATTGGGACCCTGAAGGGATCGGCCTGAGTGAGTATATGTAGAAAATTGATACTCAACCATGCAATAGTTGGTTTAAAAAAATGCATTTCTGCAGCATAGGTATTTAATTTATGCTGGAAATCAAAATCAAATTAGATTAGCTGGCCAGGTCTTGGTTAAATGTGTCCATCCCCTCTACTCATTCTTCAGCATCAGTGTGGTTCCTTTTAATGCTTTAATTTAGTTTAGCTAGGTTTTGTTCTGTTTTTCCTTTTGGTGTGAGTTTAGCTGTGGAATTGTGGCTCTGTGGGATTATGCAGTAGTAGTGGATTGCTGTAGATAAATCCCTTCCTTTTCTTCTGTCTCTGCCAGTCCTCAAACCGGGCTCAAGTCTTGCAAGAACTAATCCTTATACTAAGCAGGAATGGCCAGTAGATCCCTATATTAGCTTATATGTTTACCTCTTTATCAACTTCCCTGCTTTTGCCTTTTTTCACAGGGCCACTGTCCTGGGCCATACTTGCTCCTTAGGGCCATGAGAGTCTCAATTACTCTCAAAATCATGTGCAAAGGCTTCAGAGCTAAGATCCTATACTCTTGAAAAATGTGATACATATTTCTTGATTATCTAGATCAAGATGATTTTAGATGTGCATCTTACCTATGATGAATGGCTTAAAAATTTAGACACTAACACAAAGTAATTTAATTGAACAGATGGCTCCATGTTATTCATAAATAAATGGATCGTGTATCTTCACGTAAGAGCCTCAGATTAGAATTTTCCAAAAATATGGAATAACTAGACATTAAAAATGATCTTTGTAATTTTTTTGAAGGTATTGTGTACTTCAGCATTCTGGGACAGGGTTCTGAGTTTGGAGCCATCAAACGTGCTTATCTGCCCACATTTGACAGCAGTAGGAACAATCCTACAAAGGAAGTTGACTTGAATCTCAAATACATAGTTAATCCTGATGGGTTAGCTGTTGACTGGGTTGGAAGGTAAGTGCACTGAAAAGCTAGAAAAATGCTGTACATTGAATGTGTCAAGGGTCTGATCAGGAAGTGTAAAATGCACTTTTTTCTTCCTTATGAACTGTCTCTGAAGAGATCTAGTCTCAAGGTAGTTCAGAAGAATATAGTAAGCTCTGTTTGCCCAGACAGAAGGTTAATAGGTCAAATGCATGTTGCTTACTGCACCACGTATTCTCTGAGGAAACTTGCATTACTCCACAACTGGCAGATGAGTTGTGCATCAGTAAAGTGATAATACACTGGCCTTCATGTCAGATGAATTCTTCTTCAAGGACTCAGGTAAGCTCCAGGGAACAAGCATTCTTTGCTGTTGGAAGGAGACCTCCCCAGTCCATAACGGAATTTGTCTTTCATCTTTGCTCCTTTCTTACCAGCCTTGTGCTATATGAGCTAATCCCAAAGCAGAAGCAGCTCTGAAGTCTGATGAATATATGTGTTTTCTCAGAAAATCGTTACATTTTTGTAATTGTGTCTCGGAGTTTTTTCTCCCTCTTGTTGGCTGTGGATTTTTTTGGGCTAAAACATGGCAATTTTTTAACTTAATCCTAGAAATCATGAGATCACTGCTTATTTTCCCTCCCTTGGAGAAGAGCTGTGAGAAAGTTGGGCATGACTTTTGGGAGTTTGACTCTGATGTCGATGGTGTCATTTCTTATTTGCAATGTAACTGTTAAAGGATGCGGTGGACAGGCATAGCTATAGTTCATTTGGTATAATGTTGAGAGGATCCTGATCTTTGTAGAGAGACACTATGAAATGTAGTCAGGATTCTGTTTGAAGCTGAACGGACAGAGGTTATAGAAATGAGTCAATTGTCTGAATGCTGTTGACAAATTTTGGATGTTTCTGGTCATGCAGTCAATAGGGTGAAGAAGGAGGATGTTAAGATCATACTAAAGCATGTGATGTCTGGAAAGCTGAAAAATGAAAGAAGGAATTTAGCTATCTGCTTCCCCTCTGTCACGTGGTTATCAACTAAGTAGATGAATACTTTACCTTTTATGTCCTCAATCAAAATATGACTGGAAGGTGCTTAAGATCTGAACTGCAGCTTACTTAACTCTGAATTGTGTTTGTGGCAACAGAGATTTTTTTTCTAATGATTCAAAAAGCTATCATATGAGTAGGCAAAGATTGGGAAAAGACTTATTCCAGTTTGGGGCCTGATATGTAGCTTTTATTATCTAGACTCTAGGTGATGTATGCTATGTTTGGTGTTATGTCCTATGAAATAGTTATGGAGTTGCTCATGCAGTATGTCACCCTGATTTCTAGAGCAGGGTAAAGCCAGTCTGGCTGAAGTGATTCACTAGCCTGAAAAATTGTGCCAGTCATGATGGAAAAAAAGAAGTGGAAAATTGTATTTTTCCTTCCAGCAGTCTTTAAATATGAGATAGATATATTAAGGTCTGGGCTAGCCTTCAGCCTTCACGTTATTTTGCTTTTGCTTTGTGAACTGCAGGCCACCCAGAAAACCAAATGTGTCTGAGGGCAGAAGGGAGTGTCTGAATTTCTGTTCACAAATCTGTATGGTCATGAGAGCAAGGATAAAGGATATACGTCACCAGCATCCTGATGAGGCTAGCATCTTCAGCACTTCAAATGTAGTGTTACACTGATTCCAGAACAATGTTGAAACATATTTTAAAAAAACATATTTAAGTGTCTGCACATTATATAAAAACTGATACACATGGTTTGAGACACTTAGTCCTTCTGCCCATCTGCAAAACAGGAATTACAGTTTTTTGTCACACTCCCAAGCCAATTATGAGATAATTTATTCCATCAGAAGGCACTGTGTGATTAGTGAGTGCATAATAATAAGTATGTTTATTATCTAAGGTGAAAAAAATAATAAAGCCATGATGACAAAGATAAGCAAAATTCAAGGCAGAGTAGACTGAGTGTCCTGTTTGTAAGGACTAAAAGCATTTACATCTCATGTGGTAACAATTTATTCATTAACATCTCTGTCAGAAGACAAAAGTCTAGAGAGGAGCTGTGGACTAATAAGGTGGATACCTTCAGAGTTGGTGTATAAATTACATGGTAAATAAATTTTTATTTGTAATGAACCTCATCGGCTCCTGGAAAACTGAATCTTTAAAGATGCTTATTAACCACCTCTGGTGCTTAAAAGTAACAATGAAAGTTCTCAGTAGCCCTTTAATGAAGATTATTTGCCAGGGAACAGAGGCAGCTGCAGAAACTTTGTCAGAGGAGAAAACTAGTGAACCAATAGATCACATTTGCTAAACTCACCTCTATTTAGGGTCTGTATATTCCTGGAATATTCCAGACTGAAAAATAATTCCAGACTGAAAAAGTTCAGATGTAATCAATGCAGCTTCATTATACTAACTTTGTTTGGGTTTGATATAGCTTTTCTTTTTAAAAATATAGATATTTTTTATTCCTCTCCCAAGTATAAACTACTCACTTTTGGAATGTTTTGTGTTTTATGTAATTTAGACATCTTTACTGGACTGATGCAGGGACTAATCGCATAGAGGTGGCAAAATTAGATGGACGGTACAGAAAATGGCTTATCTTTTCTCTACTGGATCAGCCAGCAGCTATTGCTGTCAATCCAAAACGTGGGTAAGTACAGGACTTCCCAGAATTAGTTTCAATGCTATTCAATACCAAAAAATCCTGCAATGGTAAACTTTACAGGAAAGACTAAGGAAATGCTTTCTGGAGTTTCCCTTTACTAATGTTAGGAAATCTGTGTACATGTGAAAGTATTTTAGGATTAGATTTCATATGGGTGCTTGTGTTGGTGACAACACCAGGTAGGTCAAATAAAACTCTTCTTTCTACAGTGTTGTATGCCCACCGAGTTTCTCTGTTACTACTGAAACAGGGAAATTGATGGGGGTGTCTCTTTACGAACTCCAAGTGATACAGACATAGCCTCCTTCACAGTGGAAAGCAATGTAAATGCACTGGTACATTCAACAGCTGCCCTTGCTACATCTTGTATTATATGATGGATCACCAGATATCATGATATGTGCTTCTCTCAGCTGGAGTAAAGCAGCACGTCTCCCTGAAGTCACCTGGGCTCTGCAGCTTTATTGTGACTGATGGATGTTCAGTGTTCACAGTCATTTTTCTTCCACTGAGAATGAGAAACTGTCATTAAAACCACTCTCTTTCCAAATCAGGACACAGGATGCAAACATTCTTCTTTTGGTATTTATCTTCTCTACTTGAAACAAGCTTGTTCAGTGAACTCTCTGTGACTTTCCTGATCACATCTCCAAAACATAGGTTGCTGAACAGCTTTATGTTCCACAACTGACCTTTTCCATGAAACTCCAAAGGATAGTCATGGTGACCAAATTCTGAACCATATTAAATTCTAGTTCTGTCCTTTCAGGCTCATGTATTGGACTGACTGGGGAAGGCAGCCAAAGATTGAATGTGCCTGGATGGATGGACAACAAAGACAAACTCTGGTCTCTGAAGACCTTGGCTGGCCAACAGGTCTTTCTATTGATTATTTGAACAATGATAGGATCTATTGGAGTGATTCTAAAGAAAATATTATTGAATCCATGAGACCTGATGGGACAGACAGAACCATAGTATTACATGGAGGTAAGAACTTATTATGCAATTAATATAATAGTAACCAAGATGTATGCTAACAAGCACTTGGGCTTCACAAGTGGGGCTAGATTCGGGAGCTTTTCAAAGAGTAAGTCTTGGTAGTGTTTTCTCCTCCTTTATACAGGGATAAATGGCACACCAGGTTCAGAGCTTATGATGCCTGGTAACTAGATTCCTGAGGGTAATTTACATGACCTAAATAGGGGACAATGTGGAAATTTGGATTCTTGCTTTTTTATGTATATTATTAAGCAGTCTGCAGGTACAGTGGCATGAAGTGGTCAGGCACATGAGGATGTATATATATAGCTGCAAATGTCTTAAAATGAAAGGATTAGATGATATATTTAAGCTGAAGAACAGCAGTTCTGTCGCTCCTGCTGGAGATATGCTTGCTGACAGTCTATTGTTTGGTTCCTTTGAGAAGTAGGCAGTCCATACAGCCTTGATGTCTTTGAAGGCCATTTATATTGGATAGCTAAAGAACGAGGAGAAGTCTGGAAGAAAGATAAATTCGGAAGTGGAGAAAAAGTGAAAGTGCTGACTGTAAATCCATGGCTTACTCAAGTGCGCATCTATCACCAGCACAGATACAATCAGTCAGGTAGGTAATCAGCATCCTGGTGAGCCATTCCTTACTATGAGATCGAAGTTGGTATTGATGTCTTCAAAGAGCTTAGTAAGCTTCTGATAATGCGTCTATCAGTATGTGATAATATTAATTTTTGAAAACCTAAAAATGGAATAGAGGCTGGCAAGTTTTTTCTGCTAAAACACCATAAAGGTGTTTTAGCTTCCAGAATCAGAAAGCTCCATGTTGCTTGGAGATGTTCAGTTTCTCCTTGGTGCTATGCTGGCTCCCAACAGCCATGGTCTCTCCCTTAAGAATGTAAGACAAGGCAGAGAGAAGGTTTTGATATAAATGTGGAATTTGGGCATCAGTTGTTTTAAAAAATGGATCTAGTCTTGTTTAGATTTTTGACGTGTGATATTGATGAGATACACTACTGACTATGGAATTGCCCTGCCTTACCTCAGGAATATGCTGCATTGCTGCTTCAACTGCCTTTATCACTTTTTTTTCAGTGCCTAATCCTTGTAAAGATGTCTGCAGCCACCTCTGCTTGCTGAGACCAGGAGGGTACACCTGCACTTGTCCTCAAGGAGCTCGATTCATAGAAGGCAGCAGCACAGAGTGTGATGCAGGTAGAATAATTTGTCAAACTGGAAATGAAAGGAAAGGAAGCTTTTCTTTAGGAATGCAAATGCATTACTGAATTAGAAATATGGAGTGATGAGCTAGCTGATATAATAGATATTGGTAAGTCAGGACATCTGGCTTTTATTCTCAGCCATCACTGATTTGTGGTCACCTTGTGCATTTCATTTAATCTCTTTGCATGTCATTTGTAAAATGCATATAGATATATCACTGCAACCAGTCCAGACCCATCTGCAAAATTGGTCACAGTTTCTGATTTTTGTTCTGAAATTCCAAAATATTTTATTTACATTTTTTTCAAATGCATTGATTTCAGAACTAGAGAATTTCTGACAAATTATGGTTTACAATTATGTTTACAGTTCTGTACAAGGTATTGTTTGATCAGTATAATAGAATACAATAGAAACTTGAAACAAAGCTTACAGAACTCACAGTGTGAACAGAGATAAATTCTAGATAATTATCATATGCTGGAAAGGCTTTTAAGGACTAGAATTTAGTGCTTGGTTGTTGCATTGCAGCAGAGCCCCCACAGTGCTTCCAGGAGTGCCAATAAAATAGAATTGCTTAGCCTTTCCTGAGAAGAAAGAGCATACCACTGCAGGATTTCTATTTCTCTAGCTGAGACTCTGCATTCTTAGCTTACAGTGATGTGGGTGGTAGCCAGATGTCCTTGTAGTTGTCCTTGCAACATATCTCTAATAAATTATGCTTTATAACATTATGTCGGGCATCTTTTCTATGGTTAATCTTCTCTGAATTATCTTCTTTTTGCATTAAAAGAGAAAATGTCATAATTTTTTACACTGCCTTACCTCTACATTACATTTTCTTAACAATTGTTAATGGTCTCTCAATCCACATGGTGTGAGCTGCAGAAAGAGGAGCTAGTAATATGATGTAATACTGAATGGAAGTGTGCAATATATGTTTAAATTAGGGATCAATAACACTGTTAATTGCATTTGCAGTTTGCTGTTTATTGCTCTGAGGAGACTGCGTTTGTCATTCTTTGCTGAAACTTATTTACATAAAATGTCCAGGAATGAAGAAAACTGTGCTTGACCTTATTCTGAGGGAAAGGAGGAGACAGCAAATAGGATATACAGTACTGTCTCCATTTTTGAACTTTATCTTGAACTTTAACTTTATTTTGAACATTATCTTGACTTTAAGCAAATCTTCTAGCCAGTGAACTGTGACTGCCATAATTGATGGACTGATCAAACATAGCTTTTGTATATACATTGGGTTTATTTGGTCCTTTCCCCATATTGCAGCTACCAGAAACACAGCCTGTAAGACCTCTGCATTTCCCCTTTTTATATCCCATTTACTTGAAGGGAGTTTTACCTGTAAGGACATTGTAGCAACAGACTTTCTCTACCTCTGGCTGATAAAAATTTTATGACAAAATATTATGATCTAATTTACCAGTGTAAGACAGACTGTCAAAGTCCATCCTTAATTTATAGCCTATAATGATGTCCAAGATCCAGAGCTTTTCCTATGTGAACTACACTTTTCTGACAGCATATCCTGAGCTCTTACTAAAGGCTAGTACAACTTCAAGAAATTTCACTTTTTTTTTTTTTTTCCACTTGAATAGAATAACATTGGAACCTTTGTAGCTCTGTGTTTGGGCCAGCTCAGGCAGCACTGCCACCTGGGCACCTCGGGGCTCCTGGAGTGCAGCTGTGACACTGGCATGATGAAGAACAGGCTTCTGCGCTACCGAGTGCCAAACTGTCAGCCTGTGCTGTGTACTGACAGAAAACTCTGAGGACTTTGGGTTTCTCTCTCATTCTCACTGTCAGGATGTGTGAGAGTTTAGAGGGCCCTCCTGTATGCGCATTTCCATCCACTGCTCTTCTTCATAAGTAAATGTACCATGGTTTGGCCCTCTCTGTGCAACTTCAAGCTGGTTGGATGGAAGAGCCTGGGCAAAGGCGATAAAGTATTCCTGCTTTCTGAATGGAGAGCTTTGAAGGGTGGTGGTGGGCTGCATTGCATGGGCAAAAGAAAGTGATGGGACATACAGCTTTTTGAGTTGTCTATGCCTACTTTTACTGAATAAGTCATTGTTTTCCAAGAACAGGTTTTACTTCAATTAAAATAAGCTAATTTGGCAGAAAAATAAACATAAGAGCAACAAATGCATGCACTATTAAAAGCAAAGCTTCTGAAAAGTACCCTGTGAGTTTGCATACACAAGTTCTGTAGAGATAAATAAAATGCTCTGTGATAGTACTTCTCTTGTTGAAGATGTCTTGGTAACATATATGGCTTTTGAATTTTGCAGCTATTGAATCCCCTCCCACAATGCCACCAGCATGCAGGTGCATGTATGGAGGAACATGCTATATAGATGAAAGTGGTCTTCCAAAATGCAAGTAAGTCAGTATGTTGTTAGGGTAGTCCTGGGTCAGATTGTGCTGATTTAGTCTCACAAAACAATTAAACTCTTTGCAATGTGTTGGAAATTCTTCAGATGATGTTGTACATCTGCAGTAGCATGTTTGTAACCATCACAGAAAAACACATATACACATAAAAATATCAGGAAGAAACAATGTAAATGCATCAGTTTGGAAAAAAAACCCAAAAAACCCGAAAGGCAAACCTCTGAAGATTCTAGTAAAAGGCCATACCAAAAAATTGTAACAATGGAGAAATAACGCTCAGTAAATGTATTTTGGAACAACCAGTAGGTGCCACCGATGCTCTGCTGAAACCAAATCTTTTGATTTCAGTGACTAGTTTTCTGACTCAGCACTATTTCCACTTTTAATTCTATGAAGATAGCAGACATACTATATTTACAGTCAGTGAAATATGTAATTACTGAGCATGGAGTTAAAATTTATGGCATGTAGATAAACATTGCAGAATACAATAATAAAGCTGAGATCTTAGACTTAATAAAAGCTATTCAGTCAGCTGTCCTTCTTACGTTTACAGGTGTTCTTATGGCTACACTGGGAATTATTGTGAAATAGGATTGTCAAAGGGAGTGCCTCCTGGAACAAGTAAGCTTCAAGTATATATTACACTTGATATTTTGAGCTAAAGAATGTATAATACTATGATACCTGTTCAGGGTCAAGCTTATAATTCTCTGGGCTCTTTTTTACACTGAACTATGCTTGCTTGAATGTTTGCTTGTTCTTCTGTCTTTGATAGCAGCAGTAGCAGTGTTGCTGACAGTCATACTAATCATAATAATTGGAGTGTTAGCGGTTGGAGGCTTTTTTAACTACAGACGAACAGGCTCCCTTTTACCAGCGCTTCCCAAACTACCAAGGTATGTTTTGAAGGCTTTCATAGCTGGAATGTCTGTGCACTGACAATTTATGTTTGTTCCTAAATATTTCTGAAAAATCCAGTTTGTTTACTGTGTGCCCATTCTGTTGGAATATGGGAAGTGCAGTGTTGCAGCAATTCCAGTGGATTTTTGATTCCAAGCAATATCATAGCTGATCATTACTTTGTAACAAAGGACTATTGTAAAACTCTTCTACATTTTAAATTGGCTTTTAAATAATGAGCAATATAGAAGACTGTTTACCAGATCTGGAACTGGATATTCAGTTCAAAAAGATACAAAAGACCATAGTTACATATGTTGTAATTTTTTATAAAACTTTGTCAGAAGATGATTTTGGCAAAGAGATCTTTTTAACATTGAAAGGCTGAGCTCGTCTGCAATACTGTATTAATCTGTTTAAAAATAATATGGGGCATGTGTAGTGAACTTCTATGTGTTTCCAGTGCCTGAGAAATCTGGGCTTTTTGTAGGTTCCTGCTCTCCTGACAGTCATACTGTCCAGTGAAAGCCAGCTTTGTGAAATATCATTCAAAAATATTTGATGTTATAAATCAAAGGAAGATGAAGAAAAAATATTTGTAATGATTTTAAATTAATTTTTTTAAAAAAGATGTCCGAATATGATGCTTCAAAATAGCTTTAAGCAAATTATGTGTTTTTAAAGATATAAGGCTGCATCTTCATAGCCTTTGCACCAATTTCACAATAGTAGCTGTTAAATCAGTGTAATTAAATCATTGTAATCAGTAATGTGAATGTAGCTATGACTGCTGCCTCACTGGAGGATTACACTGAACTAATTAAGTTTGTTTATGACTTGACGTAGTTAAATTGGGGCAAAATTTTTGTACAGATCAATCCTGCAGGACAAAGAGTTTGTAAGAGATCTCCAAGCTGCTCACTGAAATTCCCTGTTTCTTGCTTGGAAATTTTCTGCATTGTCAGTGAACAAGTAGAAATTTTAATGCACTGACTTGAACTTTACTGTTCAACAATACTTCTCATATAAGTTATGAGGCCATGTGAAATGGAGATGTCAGTTTTTTGTCTGTGAGGCTTGATTCACAGTTTTCATTTCTGCCATGAATATGCCTTAGTGCTGCCATTGCTCAACCCCTCTTCAAACTGTTAACTCATACCTTTGCTGCAGAGTTAACTCAAGCTATAGCTTAGCTGTTACCCTTAACATGGGACTTGTCAGTGTACAGGAATCATAGTTAAGATTTATGGGTTTTTTTAAGTTGAATCATCTGATGCCTACAGGGCCAACTGGTAAAGTGTGTGTACAACGCACCAGCTGTAGGCAAGATTTTTAGCACCAGCTATAGGCAAGAGTTTTAGCACAAGCCAGCTCCAATGAGGACACACAAGTGGAAAGATTATTTCAATGCTTCTGTCTTCTTTCAAGTTAGGCAAATTAGACAAAATGAACTCAAAGGTTAACTCAGTGGATTTGTAGTTGCATGTTTTTGGGGAGTTGCATGCTCAGAGTTCTGTGCAGAAGGTCCTGTATTTGGCCACTCACTACTATCTTTCACTGCTCCTATTATTTTGAGCCTGACAGTGTTCTTTCAGCCCATTTCTAATATTTCTCATGCAAATCTAATGTGCACTTGTGGTTACTGTAAATCTATACGGAGATTGAACATTTGAAAACAGTATCCTGTAGGTATCTTCATGATTTGCATGTATAAACATCTTTAGTATAGGTGGTGTTGGAATTACATCCACAAATTTGCATGCCATTTCAGCTGCATTTTTTTCAATCAGTTTCAATGAATTTGAATAACCGAGTGGGTTCATGCATTTGTCTGTAAATCAACACTGAAGTAAGAGTAGTCAAAATGTAGGTAAATTTGAGGGGATTGTAATTCATTGAGTTCATTTGATGTCTACAGGAGCACACATAAAGATAGTTGAGATCATTCTGAATGGGCTAACTTAGGTTAAAAAAAACTGTTGAACTAATGCAGGAATATTACTTCTGGTGCCCTCGCTAACTTGCTTATAGCCAGCAAAAATTCCAAGTGATAATTATGCTTAGAAGAACAATAGAAGAATCTGTTTTATAAGCTCTCTTTCTGTATAATCTGTTTGGGTTTTTTTTTTTTTCTTTTTTTTGTAGTTTAAGCAGTCTTGTAAAATCTACTGAAAATGGCAATGGGGTAACTTTCCGACCTGGAGCAGATGTGAGTATGGACATAGGAGTCTCTGGCTTTGGAGGAGACTCTGCTATAGACAGAGCAATGCAAATGGTAAGGTTTAGTTCTGAAATATTTTTTTTTAAATTGTGTTCTTTTAATGTCATTTTTAGCTGATAGAGGGAAGTCTTTTATGTAAAAAAGATAGTGAGATGATAAATGTGTTGTAGAAAAAGAAGTGAACACTGATTGATAATTTCCCGAAATAGATTTTTGTAAATGCAGGCTGTTCTTCAAAATAATGTGACTTTTCTCAAGATTTATATGGTAGAAATTAAGTTGATTACCCCCTTTCGTATTTTAGCATATTCATCAAATGAAAATATTGTAACAAGGAATTTTTGAGGGCCTTTGTGTTCCACAGAACAGGTTAAAATGTGTGGTTTTAAAATCCAGACTGTATGTTAGAAACTTCAGAGGTAAAACTCAGGCCTAACCACAGGATACACTACTTCGCACAACAAATTGTAAATTGGACAGTTTCTTATTTTAGCAAGTTTAAACAAATCATGTTTAATAGTTTTGGGGACATCATAAAGTGTAACTCTAATTCATCCATGTTTTGTTATGCACACCTGAGAAACAGCACATCCTTGTGTTTCCTATACTGTATAGTTTTTCCATGGAAAAAATATCCCCCTCTTTACCACAAGAAGTACAATCTACAAAAGATTTTTATTTATAGGAAATAGATCACAGGTATGTTTGAATAATAAGCACTTGCTGCAAAGTCTACGCTGGAAACTCCCTAAACTTTTAAAGTTAAAGGTAAATTACAGACTTAACTGACGTAATTAAATGACATAATGTAAATTAATATGAAACGAAACAGCTAGTGAAGATAAGCTCATAATATATGTATATGACCTTTTTTCTAGGTGAAGAAACGCACCCTTTGTTAAAACTAGGCAGCTTATGTAATGAAACAACCATATAAGCATTTCAGTAAATACTGGGAAAATAGCTTTAGGCTTGACTATTACCTCAGATCTTTCTCATGCATGAAAAACTTGATGGTACTTTCCATTTTCTGGCCTAATATTGACATACTGAAGTCCAACTGATGCAGTTTTTACATTGCTAATAACAGGTCTAGATACAGGCTATTTCTACTTAGTTGGTGTTAATTGTCCCTATGTACTCAGAGTATAAACAAAAAATTGTATAGTTCACTAGGAAAGAATTCAAAGGGTTTGGTTTATGGCAGTGAAGAACTGTGGGATGTGCCTCCTAAAGTTTTAACATCACATATGCATGAGTAGATGTTAGAGGGATATTTTTTAGTGTGGCTGTTCTTAGCCAAGCTAGGCTAATTTCAGGGAGCCAACAAGAGTTCACGGTGTGGTAAAGAGCTATACTCTGATAGCACAAAGCGCGAATCCTTATGGCATGAAGCAGTGGTTTGTAGAAATGAGGCAGGTTTAAAGAAGTAGCTGATGTACTGTTCCCATGTTATTCCTCACTATTCCTGTGATGGGGCTGTGACAAGGAGCAGGACAAGTGAGTCTGGGTGGGGTTTTGCTTTCATTACCCTTCTACCTGTTGATGCTTAGCTGGCTAGCCCTGGGTGGCTATCCTTATGTGGCACTAAATATTTTCTTAAGAAATACTTAACTCAGCACCTTTGCCCACCTGCTGCGAGCACTGTAGCTGCAGCTCAGGGTTTGGCACAATATGTGTGAAGTAGCTGCTATCCACACAGTAGTCTTCATGCATGGGCAAAGTATTGATTTATAGTAAGAGATATGCTAAAAACTGTGAAACATTTTATTTCTGACATAACTCATATATTAAAACTAAGGGGATGTACTTACTGCTTTGTCTCAAAAAATATAGCAATCTCCCTGCTGGGACAAAATGAATGAATCCCATTCTTTTATATTTCAGATAGTGCTTATTAATTTGTATGTAATTTTGAAGTCTCTAAAATGAAATACTTATTTTGGGATTATGCTTCCTTTGATATCTCTTCCCTGTTGAAGGTGTGATTTGTGAGAGTCATTTTTCCTCATGATAAAATACTTTGAGTCAATTATTGAAATGTGGGGGCTTTTTGTCCAGCTAGGAAATGGGGTAATACTGGAACAATCAATGGTCCAGGCTGCTAGGTCAGGGAGTAAAATAATGGATGGTAAACTAACATTATGATTTTAACAGATGCTACATTTTGTCTAAGCCTATGTGAAAATAAACATGCATTGTTCCCTGAGATGAAGAATTGGACTATAAATTAATTCCTAGGAATATGGATGTGTTTGTTGCTCTGCAGTTGTTGTTTTGGGTTTTTTCCCTTCATAGAATGAAAACTTTGCAGTGGAGTCAGGGAAACAGCCGATCACATTTGAAAATCCGATGTATGCAACCAGAGATGGTGGAGCCAGCACAGCCAGTGCAGTTACAGTTGTTCGGCCAACACACGTAAGAGGAACTTAGACTTGACTTTCATCTTTCATTTTCCCTTAGGACCTTCTTTTCTTCTTTGAAGAACATTGATTTTCCTTCTTCTCCTACAGGTAGCAGCAGCTGGTAGTGAGGAAAATGAAAATTTTGAAAATCCTGTGTATGCCTCTGTGATATCTGCTAGTCCGAAGGAACCCCCTCAGAGCACAGATGCACCTCAGGTAGGATATAGAAATGCTCTAAGGCTGCCTTGTTTGTTTTGCGCTCCAAATCAGGGAAATTGAATTGTTAGGGAAGCTGCAATATAGTTTCAATTCTCTTTAAATAATGCCATGGAGTTCGCACATAATCTGCACCAAGTCCAACTAACTGGACCATATTTACAAGATTTACAAGAGTTGGTCAGGAACAGTTTGATAAGAGAAAAGCAGCACAAGCACAGTATTGCCCAGGGCACACAGTAAGGATCTATTTGGATTAAACCCCCTCTTCTTCCTGGCCCACCCAGTTATTTTGAAGTGAACAGATTGGAACAGAGCGTTTCCTTTCACTGTTTGTTGTGCTTCATTTTGAGGGCAGATACTAGTCTGAAATTTGTAATGTAACTGCTGTAAATTGTCATTGCTCCCCAGCAGAAATGATTATAACTAAGGCTTTACTTCAGACTTTTAACAATTATTTGTAAACCCCTAATGAATTATACCTTGATAGAAGCAGCAGTGTGGTTTTTTCTCTCTTTTTTTTTTTCCCTATAAAATATGAAAAGAAAACCCAAGAAAAATTTCATTTTGGTTTAAAACAGTGAAAACCCAGTTTTTCTTGGTACAGAAGATTGAAATAAGACATCTAGGCAGTGTACTGTCATAATTTTTTTCACATTTATTTGTAATTTTATCCATATTTAAAAGTGCTAGCAAGGCCATTTAAGACACTTGTTCTATGTGTTCTTGGAGGACATTTTAACAATCAACATGAAAGTATTGCCTCATCTAGATTATTCATGATTCATGGAAGATACATTTTTATGTCTTAAAATCCATCTGAATGAGCTGATGGTGGCTTGTTTACAGGACTATTTTCACGCGTTGTGCACTAAAAATCACCTCTGATGAGCTTTGAAATGACAGCTCTGTCAACCTGTTGTTGTAGTTTCATGTCCCTCAGTAATTTCTCTTGTTGTTTTCAACACCGTTTTTTTCCTCTTTGACGTACTTGTCTGGAATGATAGGCTTCCATGAATTAATTTAGTCACTTTTATTGCCTTCTGGCCTAGCCTAGTGAATACTGCTTTAGGTAAAATAACCATAACTGGTTATCTAGCAGAAAAGAAAGTTGGGTCCCATGCTTAGAATTACAATGTGGTAATGTAGGAACATCCAGCTGAAATCACCGAGTTAGCAGTCAGTGCAAGTGAAATCCAACAACAGTGATGTCAGTTTCCAGAGAAGTTGTGAGAAAAATGTGTAAAGTTCTAATAATTTTTATGTTTCAGGAATCGAAGTGGAGTTTCTTCAAGAGAAAAATGAAACAAAACACTAATTTTGAAAACCCAATATATGCAGAGGTATTGCTTAATATTGTGTAATTCTATTTTTCAGCTAATGTACTGCTGGACTTTGTTCTTGCTTTCATAGGATAAAGATTATGGGTAGATTCTGCTGCTAAGTGAAGCAGCACAGAAATTCCAGCCCAGGTCAAGGTAGGACTGAAGTGGTTTTGAGAAAAGTTATAAAGTCTCATGCAGAATGATGTGTTCAGCAGGCATCCAGCTCAGGCAGCACAGCTGCATTGCCAACATCTCTGCTTTCCCAACCCAAGCACTGTGGCCCCCTCCTGCTCCGGCATCTCAGGTGCTGGTTTCAGCTTGCTGGTGCATTCCGGTACAGCTCAGGGACCCAGCGCAAGTGGGAGGCTGTTGTACTGCGCTAGGAGTGAAGTGTCTATTTCTGCCCTCTCAGTCCTGGCTTTGGCACTGCACAAAAATTCAATAGCTCTGCGTACTGCAGCCCTTTTTCTATACCAGCCTTATTTTTTTCATCCATACAGTTTGATGAGACAGTTCTTTTAAGATGGTGTGCCAGCGGGTGGTATTGTGCTGGAAGAATTCTCCTCTGGCTTGGGTATGAAGGTTTGGAGTTCTACTGACTTGAGCCAGTAATTGCAGCCCTTTTCATCTTACAGTTTAAAATTTCCAGATGGCCGAAGTGACTTAAGAACCTCAGTCCCACAGTCACGTGACTAAAACTAGCTGCCTTTTGTGAAGAGTTTAGGTTTCTAATGCTTGAACATGGTGAGAGAGAGAGTTCAGGAAGCCAAGGATTCTTTTCCCCAACACTCATGAATGTAACTATTTACAAACAGTAGTAGTGCCAATGTTATCTACATTCATGTATGTGCATATAGACGTATCAAGCTACTCCTGACATTAAGCATTAAAATAGAAGTTTCAGTGTGTGGAGTAAGTTTGTAGTAGTGTATTTACTCAGCTGTACCATCTGAGGTGAATTTAATTTTGTTACAGGTGGTGATTTGCAGAAATAACTTATACCATGACACTTGACTTTAGCAAAATACTTGGATATTTATTTAACATTTCTGAAAGTTAAGGCTGGATGTTTTGTACATTAGAATATAAACTTGGATTTTATGATTATTGTTCCAGATGGAAAAGGAACAGCAACAGGACACAGAAAATGTCCCTACTCCTCCTTCACTGCCTCCCAAGATTACTCTGAAGAGAGACCAACCATTAGCTTATACAGCAACAGAGGATACATTTAAAGACACTGCCAATCTTGTTAAAGAGGACTCTGTGGTATAACTAGGTAACTGATCTAGGGAAAATTAGGCACATCCATTTGCACATATATTTTTTATAAACAGAAGAGTAAGGTTCACATTCAAATGCTTTATAAAAATATATACATCTCTTAGCCAATGGCTGGAGATGTATGTTGAAACTATGCCTTGTTTTTTAACAAATGCCAATTTCTATTTTTATGAACAATTATCATGATGTACTATATGTATATCTTTGCACTGAAGCTTTCTGAAAGTAATGTTATAAATATATTGTACATTTGTAAATTTTTGAAAGATTATCTTGTCCGGTGATGTTGCTAGTAGAAATCTGTGTGGAATTGGTCATATCTTTAGGGATAAATTCATTATATAAATGTTTAAATTCAAAAAGAACCAAACAAGGCGAATATAGGAACATTACTGATTTACAGGATCTTTAGAGTATATATTTATAACAGCACCTTTTAAAAGTTCTACTGGTGCTCTGGGCATCTTTACCACCTATTTTATATACTACTGTATGTAAAAATGGGTGTGTCTGTTTATCTTGTGTTAAACAAAAGTTGGAAGAGTTAATGCAGCATCATTATGCTGAATAGTTACCTGTGCAAAATGTTGTTCTTACAATATTTTAACTGCCTGAGATAAAATAATTTCCTCTCAGTCCTTAAGACACATACTTTTCCTCCAGGTTCCAATTAACACCATTCCATTAATAGTGTTCTTAAAAAGACCTGATATATTTAGATTTTAGTGCCACAAGTACTTAATTTAATGAGATTTTCTCTTGCTCATCAATGGAATAGCTCTATTCTTGGCTGGCATCTCTGGAAGTAATTTGTACTATTAAATGAATTAGCTAGATTTCTATAACAGCTTATTTCCAAACAGCAAAATACAGAAGATATTGGTTCATTTAAGAAATTTTTCAGGTTTTTTAATGTGAAAATTTAATTTTATTGACTATTTATTTCCTGAGGTGGACATTAATAGAAAGGGAAACAATTTCTACTAATGCAGTCTTTGTAGTTATCTGGTTATTTCTATAACCTGCCATCAGAATATACTGTACATCTTATTAGCTTTTCTATTAATTAGCCAAGGTAGTTTCCACAACATGAACCATTTGAGGAAACTCTGAGTACCACTGCAGGAACATGTTATTCAGCATTCCTGGCTAGCTACTCATACAATTCAAAGATTCCTAAAGTTATAATCATTGAGACTTCTGCTATTTGACTGTTTTGTATCCAAGTTCTCAAAATATATGCTATTTCTAATTAGAATGCTTATAATTACTTTGTAATGTACTTTGATTAGAAAAGACAACTGGAAAATGATGCTGCTGAATAAATCTAATAAATGTATTATTTTATCACATCCTGAATCCCTAATTTGTGTCAAGGCTCTATGTACTTTTTTCAGTTGTGGAGACTTCAGTGCCCTCTGAGATGAAAACAACAGTGCTTTAGATAAAGTCAAGAATAGTGCTTACTGCTTCACACAACTGTCTGAAGTTCTTGATATAACACTGACATCGTATCACTGTAAGTGTGAAAACTGCCCCATTACACACACATTAAATAAACTGGCCCTTGAAACAGGAAACTCTTATTATTGATTGTAAGAGAGACCGACTGTCAAGGTAGTATGGACATAAGCGATTAAAACCTTAGTGCAATTAACTTTCATATCTGAGTGCTTTAATGTAGAAAATTCCTTAGAATCTGGGACACAGCATACACATCTGTAAGGCTATGAGAAAGGATCTCTTGAAAGGCAGGTTGCTGTTCTTACGGAATGAGTTCGCAATGTTTTTTAAAGAGAGAGGGCAGGGCTAACATTTCCACAAGACTTGCCTCCAGTTGCATACCACAAGAAAAAGTAGCATCAGTTTTGTGAATAGTCTTTGTCAACAGAAAGATTTGGAACCAGTTTTGGAGAAAACTGCTAATATGTCAGCCATGTATCAGAGAGACTTTTTTTTTTCCCCTATAAGAATTATAACTTTTCAGATGTGGAAGAAAACCATCCCTGGGATACTGTATAGATAGGTAGTATGTAGAATTGATTGTTTAACATACCTGATGGTGAAGGATTCCTAAGCTTCAACTGGGCCTCTTTCTCTCAGTAGCATACCACAATGTGCCCTGCTGATTATGTAAAATTTAATTTTTGACACTTTGTTCAACAGAAGCTTTAGATTCTGTTCCTAACTTTGTTTTTTCACTTGTATTCTTTTTCCCTTATGAGGACAGTCCCTGCTTGGATTCTTGAATTCTGGACTCATTTTGTTGCAAAGAAGGCTGCTTTTTAGAGATTTCAGCACCTCCCTGCAATCTGCCACTATAGGGCTGATAAATTATACCATTAAGTGTCTTCATGCACATTCTCTTTACAGCTGTCAGGCCAGACAGAGATAACTATCTCTCTGCAGGTATTTATAATGAAATGAAGCAAAATAAATTTATTCTTGAAGCCATTTGCCAGAGAATAGAACCTCAATGAAATACTTAAAGGTTACTAAACACTTTTTGCATTCTGTCCCTTTCTTGCGCATGTACAAACACACACACACGCCCCCTTTCACACACACAGAGTGATGAAACTCCTTTTCTTACATTTGGAATTCTGACCTGCACATGGTATTTTTGTAAGCTTAATTGAATTGGACATTAATGATTAATCACCAGTGCAGCTCTTTAGCAAATAAAACCTTTATCCCTTCAATTTTAATATCTCTAGGAACACCAGTTTGTGAGCCTCTGGCCAGCAGTTTAACAGATAGAAATAGCGTACAAGAGGCACAGTAACCTCAACTAACATTTTGCCAATTCTGAACACACTGTTTGTACAGTTGAAATAATTTGCCATAGCATACGCTAATGACCTGTTTCATCTAATGACTGAAATAATCATCCTTTTAACTTGCAAAGCACACTGAGGATGAAAGAAATGTGAATGCATATTATTTTTAATATTTTCCCCATAAACTATACTAATATGAGGAAGAAAGTTAAAATATGTTTGGATACTCTGTTTGCATAGTAACAGAGTACAATGTAGTTTTGATTTTTTCCTGTAATTGCCTATCTGTAAAATAGCTTGTGTTTTATCTCTACACAGTTGAATAGTCAGGTGATTAGATGTGGTCAAATACTGCAATTGTAATTTTTTGAATATATTGCAATAGCTGGGCTTTTTTATTATTTGATTTCACGTCTTGTGTTCAGAAACTTGTGAAGTTTAGTAACTCCTGAATATGACCATGAGCAAATCCCCCATGATATAGATGACTAAATCTGACTCAATACATTCTGTGAGGTACACGTATAAGATGTATGTTCTGAAAGGCCATTGTTTTATTTCAAGTTCACTAGCAGCCTATATGTTGATGAAGTCTACTTGAAAAACTGATTCTTTTAGTGATTTTATTTTTCTTATTTAAAAATATTTTATTAGGTGAGTAGTATTAACCAGCTTTGTAGCTGAATATTTTATGAATGCGGATCCTGTAGAGGTATCATTTCTGAGCATAAAAAATGACCTTCAAAAACATGCTGGATTTACAAGCCTATCTGCCATCTCAGAAATTCCAGGTAAGGAGGGGTGGGGGGTGGGGAAAGTGTCTTCTGAAAGGAATTTAAGAAGTCTAGTAACTGGTAAAGAAGAGGATGTCTGGTTTTGACAGGATTAATATTTATTTCTGCAGAGCTGATACTGGTTTAATACTAAATGTTAATTAGAACTCCAGGAACTGATCTCCCACTAGCTGCTGGAGCTGGAAACGTCATACACAGCAGCATGTCAGATAAACAGCTCGGGGCATAGGAGAGAAACAGCCAAAAGAACTTTGCATCCCATCCAGCTCTGTATCGTGTCCTGGGGTACTTTGCCATCAGGGCATGTTCCATGTATTTTATGACCTTAGAAATATCAGAGTCACACAGTCTTTTCACTGATGATCTTTGAGCTTTTATATCTGCAAAGAAGAAAATAAACCTGAAAGCATTTATGTGCAACATCCTCTGCAAGAGGATTTGTTATATTCAAAGGTTTGGCTACAGCTTCAGGCTTGCTTTAAATTACTGGCTCAAGTACTGAGAGCAGTATAGCTACAGCAGAGCAGGGACCAGAAAGGCTGCAGAACACTCAAGAGCCTGGTAAACAGAAACCTCCCTGGCCCATATTGTGAGCCAGATGTTCCCTATAGTAAGTGCAGCATGACACAGCACAACTTTTCAGATATCAGTAAGCCATAAACTTAGCATATAGTCATAGCAATTCATTCCCCCTGGGCATTCTACCTCAAAGTATGGAGGGACTAAGGATGGTAGCGTGACATCACATCTCACCAATCTCATACGGGAACTAATAGCACAGGCCTCGTCTAACATACACATAGTCCAGAACAGTCAGCAATGCGTTCTTAACGAATGTTAATGAAGTCCAGCAAACATTCACAGAATCACAGATTGGTTGAGGTTGGAAGGGACCTCTGGTCCAACCCTCCTTCTCAAGCTGGGTCACCTAGACCAGGTTGCCCAGGACCATGTCCAGGCGGCTTTTGAATATCTCCAAGGATGGAGACTCCACAACCTCCCTGGGCAACCTGTGCCAGTGCTCAGTCACCCTCACAGTAAAAACGTGTTACCTGATGTTCAGCAGGAACATCCTGTGTTTCAGTGTGTGCGTGTTGCCTTGGGTCCTATCCCTGGGCACCATGGAAATGAGCCTGGCTCTGTTGTCTTTACAGCCTCCCTTCAGGTATTTATATATGTTGATAATATCCCCTCTGAGCTTTCATACAGTCCTTTTTCTACTTACATTCAACAAAGTATTTTTCTCCGTAGGAGTCCCTGGTCTCAGGAGTCAATCTGTTCCAAAGTCTTAAGAGGTATTTCTCAATGACATCTGAATTAAGTACTCCTGCCTTAAAGAAACCATGCTCAACAATGCTTACTTTCACTCCAAAATGCTGCATCTCTATCCTAGAAGAAAAAAAATACCAATAACCATCCCTGACCACCCAATAATGGCATAACCATTAAGCATAAGTAAGTTGAAAGTCCGTCACATAAATGAATATTTGAGACTTTGATTCTTATCTTCAAATGTCAGAATAATTTTGAGATGTTCAAATTAGCTTCATAGCAGTGTACCTATCTTGTAAAAGTGCAACAGGCAATTAACGCTGAGGGGAAAAAAAAGCAGTGTCAAGTAGATTGACAGCTTTCTCTGTGGCTTTTGTTGGACTGATGCAAAGGATGCAGCAACCAGCTGCCTCTTAGCCATATATTATCAAACTAAAACTTTTGATTATTTCAAATATTGTTGCATCATGCCAGCTTCCAGCAGGAACAGATTATTAAAGTGCCTGGGAAAAAGTAAAAGTGACCAAAATTTTCAATTGGATTACAACTTTATTCTCCATCATATGGTTAAATGGCTATGGTTAAGTGATTAAATGTTAGTGCAACAAAGGTTAGTGTGTTTTGTGGTAGCATGGTTCCCTCTATGTAATTTTGAGTTGCAATGCAATTCCTTTGGGATGAAAATGGCCTCTTTATCTTGCTGGGCAGCTCAAGAGACCCAGGCAGCTACATTCCAAAGTATGCAAAGGAATGGACCATGTGTACATTAGGCATTAGTGTATATTATATTTCCTTGGGGCATGTACTTTCTTTATATAAGCATTCATAATGGTTTGTAACCAAATTTCCTAGTCCTTGTGAAGACTTGACTCGCTGGGCTAGGCCTTGGCTTTCTCACAGCAGTACAATACAACTGGCTTCAGTGAAGGGTGCTCAGCTTAATTTTCTGAAGTTACAAGTACCTTTGGTAATGTGGTTGCTGTCTGGAATTGCCCAGCTCAGATTGTTGTGGAGCATTAGAGCAAAATAAAAGGGGTTGTACATGGGCAAGTACAACTAAGTACAACTTGCCCAGGAAACTCTGGGTTTCTGACCAGGCTATATTGTTGATTTACATTCATGTATGCAGTGGATTCACATGCCTGAAAGCTGCATGCTAGCCATTTGTCCAGGATACAAAAATTTTTCCCAGTGCAGTTTCCTGGTGGGTCTGTTCATAGTACTGGAGATTGAAATCCCAAACAAGTGACCAACATCCTCTTATTTTCGTTTCCCTCTTTAATCAGGATTTCCAGAGAAAATGAGAAGGGCAAACATACAGTCACCCTTCCTCAGCACATCTGGAATCTGTTCTTGGATTCGTGCATGTATTTCTAGTTACTCACCGTAAGGTGTCAGAGAAAGCTTCCATGCCCCATTTGGACAGGCTGTAGCCACCCCCTACAAAAGCCATGAGGCCTTTGGCGTTAATTAGATTGACTACTCTTCCCTCAGCTTTTTTCAGAAGCGGCAGAAGCTTGAGTGTGATTTCAATCAATCCCAGCAGACTAACATCCAGCACTGAGTGGAAGTCTTCAATCCTCAGCCAGTCAGTGGGTGCTACAGGTGCGGTTCCTTCAGCATTGCTCACCAAGCCAAAAAGCCCTAAGAGGATTACAAAACCATTTATTTCAGTATGTGGCAATATTTTACCCTAGAGTTTCATTTGTAGCATTGGGAACCAAGGACCCAGTCTGCAAAAACTTCAGTGAGATGAATACAGTTGTCTGGGGTTTGCTTGTAAGATCTACTCTGTACACCTGGCAAAATTTGCTGAAGGTCTTAGGCAATGACTCTAAAAAAGCATGGGTAAAGTATTAAAGGAAAACTATTTCGGTTGGAGATGTGGGCCACCATACTGGGGTTTATTATCCAGATCCACTCAAGTATGTGGGCTCCTAATATACACTTACATTCTTGTGAAAATCAAATAGTCTACATAAAAGTGATTTTTCTGGGTTGGAGTCTAAAGTTCTGAACTAGATTTGCGGAATTAGTCAGTGCTTCTAAAAATATTAGCTTAACCCTGTGTGTTGATAATATTGCTTTACTGCCTTACAAATTACTTGAGGAACTTTAGATAAATAGTGACGCTTCCAAGAGTTGCTGAGGACAGCCTGTGCCTGAAGGGAGAGGCCGAAAGTCCAGCACTCAGCCTCCATAAAGAGTTTCTCAGGCTGAGGTGACAGCATTAGCAGTGGTTACCCTGACCGAGAACATGCAGCCTTCCACAAGCTGGAAGCAGGGGCCTGCCGGAGGAGGTAAGTACTATCCTTGCCTTCAGTCACTACATTCAAGAATCGTCTGGAACTGTCATGATGAGGCCAACAGACTTTTACAAGCTTTGAGGAGAAAGTCCTACTAGTAGAAGATACGTGTTTTTCTTTTTTGGCTAGTTAATTTATTAACAAGCCTATTGAATATTTGGTATAACTGTGTGTTACAGCTGGTAGTTGCAGTGCTGTGATCCCCTGTGGCAGCCCTTAACAATGTCTAGTCTGAGCTATTGGTGCTGAGAAAGAAACATGTATTGCTGCGGCTGAATATATTTACCATGCAGATCTTTTTATCACCCTTTGCCAAAACCAACACTTAAGTCTTGTTTTTTAACTCCACTCATAGGTATCCAAGAACAAACCCTTCCCCTTTTAGACTAGTGCTCAGGGGTGTAGGATAGCAGTAGCGAGAGCAACCTATGTAACAACTCTAAGAAAACTGGCTGAAACGGCAAGTGTTTAGCTGTTACAGTCAGTGCAATTGTTGTGTGCATTGCAAAAGTCGGACTTATTCAGCCATGCAAAAACACTCTTCTGCTTACTAGAGGAGGGCTGAAGAAGCCCTGCACCAGCCATTCTTAATTGGGTGGGCTGGTTTTGAACTGTCAAGAAAGTTCTTTCTGGTACTAGTTAGCACCTTACCCCCCACTGAGATTCTTCAATTGCACCAAAAAGAGTCTGAAAAACACACCTGGATCCAGATCTGGTTGCTCCGGACTGTGCAACTAGATTTTTAGGCACCCTGTTGGTGAAAGCGAGGGAAAGCCCAAAAGCATTGCTGGAGAGAATCTCTTTGAACTGAGAAATGACAGAACTGAAGAGTGAATGCGTTTCATCAGTAAGATGAAAAATGCCTCTGTGGAGAGGCTCCAGAACTTTTAGCTAGACCAGATTTGGTTATATTGAATCATTTTTCTGGGAAATTACCTTGCCACTTACCCTTGCCAGCCGTCTCTTCAGTCACAAACACCACAGCCCTGGCAATGCTGTTGGAGTCAGCTAAGTTCAGGTTCACTGTCTTCAGTGAGAATGAGGAGCAGGACCGTAGCTCTTGGCCTCCTTTTTCTGTGGCACATGCAGCAATGACACAAAATCCCCTTTTGTCAAGCCATTTAGCCAGTGAGTTTCCAAGTCCAGTGTCACAGCCTGTTATGAAGACATGCCTTCCACTCAAGTTTCTCACTCTGTGACTGTCTCTGATGAGCCAGTAAATGATAAGAGAAAGTATGGAAGCCAAAATTGCTATGTGCAGTGAGTCTGAAAGTGAGAGCTACAAGCAAATAAGTTAATGATCTAGAAATGCAATGAAGTAAATGTGCTCAGCCAACCCCCCAACGTCCTCAGACACAGTTCCTGTAAGGGGCTTTGTTTCTGGTTGCAGCCCTTCCAGCTCACTGTAAGTTAGGGGAGAGCAGGGATGGAAGGTTTGACACAATGGGATCGGGATCCATGAATAATACGTGCCTTGGCAAAACCTTCCCTATCCTCTTTTTCATTAGCTTTCCACTGTTTTCAAGCTTTGCTGACCAATCTTTCTAGTCAGCCCTGTCCCTTCAGGATGTTGGAATGACTGCGTGAGTTCTCACAGTAGCGTCTGGGGTTTTTTGTGGACACTGGTGATTGTTTGTGCTAATACTGGAGAGAAGAATTCCTCTGGGAAGAAGGATGACTCTCTTTCACCACCTGTATGATGCCACCCAGGCTGCTCTGCTAATCTGTAGCATGGGAGCAGAGTGACCCCAAGAACAACCAGAAAAGCCTAAGCTGTAGTGGTGGGTCTGAATACTAATTCGTTGTGTGACTCGTGTTGTGTGATGGTGAGTGGTCTGCTTTCTGCCCCTTAGACAAGGTAGACTTTGGGGCAGTGCCTGAGTCTTCCATCTCCTTCCTCACTGCCTGTTTAGCACTGATATACAGCACAGTAGAATATATTATACAGAAAGTGTGTTTGTATAAAGAAATGGGGAAATGCATGGAGATGTTGCCCTCGAAAAAAAAAAAGCACTGAGGGAACACAAGATTTCCTAACTCTGGTGGGGAGGATACTGTTTGCTTATTAGAAAAATTTTTTATAAATGTAGAATACGGTTCTTGCCATCTAAAATCTTTATGACTGATTACTGTTTTTCTATTTGCATTTTTGGTTTGTGCAAGAATTAAACCAAAACAATTCATTAAAACCTATATTTATGGGAAGGCTGGTAAGCATTTTCCAGACATCCTGTTAAAGAGAAACTTTTTTACAGGTGCTAAACAGTCACCTGTTAGTCTAGTTACCTACATATGTGTAGAGGTGCAGGCATCTGGCCTTTAAAATGTGATCGTATTTAAGGAATGAAGTAATACTTAAAAAAAAAGGAATTTGTGATTATTTTTACATCCTGAAGATACTCAAAGAGGAAGGGGTCTTTCTCCTCTAATCATAGTTGTTTGAAGCTAAGCATTCATTTGGCTGATTTTTTGTGTAACATCCTTGCTACCTTAAGACATGAATATTAAAGGTAGCCCAATATATTAGGCCTGGTTGCTAGGGCCCGTCTGGTGTTCTTGTTCCTAGTGAGTTCATGGAGTGATTTGGATTTATTCTGATTCTAAATTTTGCTGTCACCTCACTGAGTAGGAATGGAAGGAATCTCAGAGTCTGATAGTGAATTAATGCAGGACTCTCACTAAATAATTAAATCAGTCACATAGCTGATAAATGATAACAAGTGACAACATTCATTGCCACTTCATGATCTTATTTTACATAGTTGAGTGCCTCAGTAGCCATCAATATGGACTTCTGAGCTACTGGTTAATGCGCTCTGATTTTAAAATGTTAAGCAAATATATACAGATAAGAGTTTGCTTCTCCTTCCACTGTAACCTACAGAGAGGTTCCCACTGAATTTTTGGGGTGTTAGATTGGTCCCTAGGCTGCACTGGTTATTTTAGCAGCACATCTCACTGTTGTTTTGAGGCTAAAGGCCCTCTAGTTCAGGTACTTCACTTAGATACTTGGGTTTTTTGCTGTGAATGTCCCTGTTAAGTCTGACAAGGATTGCAGTGTTCCTGAATGTGTGCACTTTGGAATCATCTTTGTAATGTTTCACTGAGTTGGTGACATTTATTTTCTGAGAGGACTCACAGAGTGTACTTTGACAAAGTGCCATTAAAACTGTGTGAAAGAGCTCAGGCTAATTCATGCTTCTGTGCTGTAAAATAAAGTCTGAAAAGAGGATGTTGCAGCCGCCGATCATAGATATACCCCCGGTTCATTTGCAACGACATGCCAGGCAATGACATTTCCTTTGACTGCTGATTTAGAATTTGGAGCTGAGCTAGGTGCAAAGAGAGAGAGGAGTTGCTACCAACAGGCTCTTGTAACCCCACGCCAATAAACCTCAGCAAGCTACTCAGCAAGCTAGTGCTGTGATATATCATTTTAGGATTCAATTCACCTTTTTCCCAATACAAAATTAAATGAAATAATTAGAGATTTGGGGGAAAAAATCAACCTAATTGGAAACAGGAGCTGTAAATCACACCTTCCTTCCTTGGCTGTGCTGTAGGGAGGAAGCAGCGGGCAGTGAGCTTACACTACTGGAAAGCAGGTCAAAGTTGAAACTGGGCTCTGTGGAGAAGTCCTGGAGTGTCTGGCCAGGATGCCTACTTGGCTCCTGTAAGAGAAACACCTGGGACTGCTCTGGTTAGTGTTAGTCCCTGTGTTTAGGTAGCAATAATTGGCACAGAAGTGCTGTAAGACAAGGGGCTCTAGGGGTGACAGCTGAGAGGGCTGTGCTGTGTGGAGCCTCCCGTTGTTCCTCTCTCCCCTGTCAGCCCTGGACCAGTGTTCCTAAGCCTGTGATCCCTAACCGCCTAGTTCTCCCCCAGTACCAGTACTCCTTCTCCGATAACACATGGACATTCGGTGCTGAGCACCATGGGGGGTCTTGCTCTGCTGGAGCCTTCTGCCCGTATTTATTCTGCTAGATGACGTCATTGCTGCTGGAAGGAGTCTGGGGTCAGAATCAAAGGAAATAGTCTCAGTTAAAGTTTTCTTTCAAGAAAATTGTTTAGTTCTATGAATGTACAATGTTATGCAAAATATTTCTTGTTTGGTAATTGTGGAGCACTAAAAAAGCTACTTGTCTTCCAGGGGCATATCGATTTTGAAATAGTTGCCTGGAGTGGCAAAGAGTGTGTTTCCAGAGAAAATGTCAGCATGATATTTCAAGAGTATTGATATATCTTCATAAATATTGAATTCCGATTACTCATGTAGCCAGTAAATACCTAAAGGCAAATTCTACTTGCCATTAAAACTTTGATATTTGTCTGGCAAATTGAGAACTCTTGGGATAGAGCTGGCTTCTTACACCTAGACAAGTGCCATTATAAAAGCAATTGATTTTAGAGAAAAGCAGCATGACTACACCAAGAGCCCTTTAAGATCCCTAAATGACTGCAAAACACAGCATCCCTCTGCTTCTCTGCAATAAAGGAAACTGAAGCACATAGACTGTGTTGAAGGGGGGGTGTTAGTTTGACTCCCACAGCAAGTTTGCTTTGGTAGTCATGCCAGAGAACCTCAGGTTGGGGTGAGGTTTGGGCTCTGGGTGTGCTTTGGATTCTTTCATCCACCACTGTGCTGGCAGGGCAAACCTCCAGAAGTCAGCGCTCTGCAGTGGGTTAGAGTGACCTGCCAGGCGTGCTGAGGAAGAACTGCCAAGGGGAAATTTAGGGACTGGGGTTCTTCAGAAACGGCACTCATGTAGCATTCAGTGGGAGGTTTAGATGTATTGGACAACACTCTGATAGATCACCCAACAGCTCTCCAGAGTCTAGGAAGTACAAACTTTAATAATCGGTCATCCTGCTAGAGCTACAAACCCCCTGGTCTTCAGTTAACAAACTGAACAAATATGCAGGCACAAACACATCACATCTCCCACTCTTAGGTGAGCTATTCCTGCACGTGCAGGGCTTTGCACTTTTGTTTCATGGAAAAGGAGTGCTTTTTCATATGCTGTGTAAAAATGTCAGTGTGATAATTCAGTCTGGCGGTCAACAGATAACTTAAGATCTTCATTAATATGTCACCTTAAAAGAAATACATCTCCAAACTTTCCTACTCAGCATTTTGCAGGGACATGAATGTAGTCTGGTACAATGGGGGCTGATTTCTTGGCATGATTGTATCTTTCCTTGTATGGCTTGCACTTCAGATTTTTACTACAGCATCAGTAAAACACCCAGGAAAATAAAACCCTGTAAACTCTTAGGTCACTGACACAGTAATTCAAAATAAAGGAGCAGAGAAAGATTCCAGATGTTGGGAAGAACATTTCTGAGTTAGCATTTTATTCAGAACCTGGAGGTGCTTAGATAAGCAATAATTGTTAAAATCATTCTAGAAGGGAAGGAACTGCACGTTCTCTTGCTTGTGCACTCAAAAACAAGTGCTTAATTTGTTCTCTTAGCTATTCTGCAAATGCATGTAACAGGTACTGCTCACAATAACGACAGACACGAGTTCTGGTTTTTTGTGCCGGTACTCACATTCTGGGGAGACATCTGCAAGCTCAGTCTATACCTCCAGGTGCTCGCGAGTTGCCTTCGCCTGTTATTTCCAGTGTCAGGACATAGAAACTGCCCAAGTCAAAGTCCTAAGCTTGTGCATCAAGACCCACATGGTGAAAGTTTCCAGAAAAATCTCACTGTAAATTTTGTGTCTGGTGGTGCTTTCTGATCGCTGTACATCGGCTGACAAGCACAGCCCCTCTCCCTGCTGTTGATAATGACTTGTGCTGTGATGCTTCTACCTTAGGGACTTACTTGGTATTAATCTTCTGTATATGCTCCGTGCCTGCCTATGCTACCTATGTTGTATAAGCATTGCTGCCTATATATAGTAATCAGAGCCTCGGGGACTGTCAAGACTCATTAGGGAGAGCTAATCTACTCAGCTGGGAAGGACTGATCTGTGCTTCATCTTGAAACCGGCAGGAGTCTTTCTATTGATTTAACAGGGCTTGGTTCAGACCTCCACCTTTTCTCCTGCATGTGATCAAGTTGTTATTGATATGACTTAATCTTTTAAGATACACCCTTGTATGTGAAAACTTTCAGGGATGAAATTATTTTTTCTAGTCTAGGGGCACCTTTTTGCTACTAGAAACAAATCAATTGCCTGAGTAACTAAGCAATGTTTTTCAAGTAAAAGCTCAAATTCTACAAACTGTACAAACAGAAGCTCTACAGTTGGTGTGGGCAAAGACGCTACCATATGACTGCTAGGCTGCTTGTTTGTTTGCTACCTGGCCCAGAGTATGCTGGGCACTTCTGATCCAGCTCTGCGTGCTATTGCGCAAACATGTAAGCAGAACTCCTTTTCCGCACTCTTCGTGCCTCCCCATTTACAGCGCTGCGCAGTGCCGGCTGCTGCAGGAAGCCAGGAGGCTTGGGCAAAGGCTTTTCTCAACACCAGAATGAATGAATAAGCTTTTTATGAAAATTGATTTGAAACTAACTGAATGAGGAGGAAATTAAAACTGGGGAAACCAAGCAAGGTGATAGGATGGAGCTGGAAGTGATCTGGCCCCGTTCAGCTGAGCGGACCATGGCAATGGCAGTCCATCCCAGACTGGCTGGTGACCCCTGCCCGGCTGCTCCCTGTCAGGAGCTGCAGAGTTGTTAGTTCATCCTCTGCTTGGTGGGCAGCTCTTCCCCCTGCAGTTTCTCTCCCTGCTCATTTTGGCTTGTGCCTGGAAATTCTCGCTTCTATTGCCACTCTGCACACCAGCCTGAGCTGTGGTGTTGGTTGTTACTGCACTTTCAGCACTCGGGGCAGTCAGGAGATGTCCGCAGCTCGCCGGAGACTTGGGGATTCAACAGGTGGCTGTCAGAGATTTCCTCTCCAGCACAAGGCTGGCAGACGTGCCTGCTGGGCCTGCCTAGGCCTGTCTGGCCTGATTCAAACAACAGGCTTTACAGCATGGTTGAAAACAGCACTCCACCCGCAGGCAAAGCCCATCGCAGGGGAACATTTCCCCAGCAGTGTCAGGTCAGGAGTCCTGCTATTGTAGGTAGCAATCCTTTGCCACACAAATGTATGAGAGAAAAACATAAAAGGAGTTTCTTTTTCTCTATTGCTGATTTTTTTCCTCAGCAAACTGCTTTTGAACTGTAGAAAATAATTTCAGAAAGCTGAATAGATCCTGCTTAGTATCTTGGAAAACATTGAAACGGGGAATTTTTCCAGTAAGTTCCCGTTCTCACAGAGGATCCTCTGACTTGCTCAGAGCACAGCATGCGAGGGAGCGTAACAGAAGAGAAACCACATAAGCAAAATGTGAGCTCCATATGTAGCTTTCCGTTAGAGAGCTTGGCATGAGACAGTCTTTCATCTGCAGAAAGCAGCACTTGACTGTCTGATTTCCCATTGACTCCTTAGGTGTTTTCATAATGAAATCCCTAACTCCTAGAAAGGATGTGGAAAAAGTACCCTGCTTGAAACAAAACATTGGGGAAGGAAATTTGGTTCTCAAGTGAAAAGCAAGAAGCTAACGTTATTCCTGTTGGACAAATGAAGGTTTTGAAGTGCACCTTTGTGTGCTGGCTCTAACAAGCTAACTGAAGCCAGGTCCCGTGGGTACAGTCCCCAAGGACATTCTGACCCTGTGGAAGTCAGAATGGGTCTTCTCCAGAACAAGTCCCTTCTAGTCCCTTAAAACATATGTCTAAATATTCACCTGCTTCATACAGTCTTGTGAGCAGGACAGGTTTTGATAGCCATAGCAGAGCACACTGTGGTTTGCTCATTTCCAGAAGTCACTGGCTTTTGTTGCTGGCATTTGAGTAAATGAGGTGTCTGGTTCCAGGAGAGAAAATGCCAGCAGAATCTGGCCCTCCATACAGTGAGAAGTAATACATTGAGCAGCTGATATTTTTCCTACATTTCTAATTTAAATAATATATTTACAGCTAGTGTGCCCTGTCCTAAATTCCGTTTGTATTTTCCTTTAAATGTTAACCTTTGCAGTGCTAGTATCTCGCAGCAGCTGACAGTATACTTGTGGTCTGACAGGGACTGAATTAAACCAGCCAAACTGTAATTTCTAAAGATAAAGATCAGAGTAGGTGGTGTCATTTCATACTATCTTTTTTTCCCTAATCACTTTTGGCTGAGTAATGGGGGGGGGGGGGAGGGAGCTTTAGCTTCTAGAAAGGCTCTGTGTGAAATGACACCAGGGCTGTCTGCTAAGTTCAGAGGACAAGATTCACATCCCCAGGGCCCGATGCTGCCTGCTCTGCAGGAGCCAAGAATTTCACTGGCTGGGATGGACCGATCTCTTGCCTGGAAAGCTAACAGCTCATGCAGACTGGGACAGGGAAGCTACTAGGTCACCAGACAGCCACAAAGCAGCCTTTGGATTAAATGTTAAATAAAGAAAACTTGGGTTTCTGTCACTTTTATTAACAGAAAGTTGGTTTAAAATAAAGTCTACTACAGCAATGCCATTGATATGTCAGTAAGAGTAGCCACTTGAGAGGTATTCACCTCAAACCTGCTCTACAAGGAATAACTTACTCCGATAACAGATATAAATCAAAGGACCTCACTAAAGCCTAAGCATAAGCTGCACTGGGAAAAGTAGAATTGATGTTTTGCAAGCTCCATAGAAACTAAATTGAAAACCAGCACTATTTAGATAGCCACCGGCTAACTTGCTCTTTAGCCTGATCCTGTCACAGCAAATTCGCCAGCATGAGGAAAGCATTTGTTTTGTTGCTGAGTAGTTTCTATGGCAGTGGGAAATGGCTTCCTGAGCAATGCACAGTTACAGACTTGATGTGGGGTCCCTGCAGTTCTCAAGCACTTTGCCATGATTAATTCCAGTGGAGCCGGGTGTTAACAGGCATTTGTGTCAGGAATTGAACAAGAGCAGCACCTCTCTGCAGGAATTACTCAGCATCTCACAAAACACAGGGCTATTATTTTTATGCCAAGAAATAGCTCCCAGACGCGAAGTCTTGCAAGCTCAGATTTTTTTTTTTTTAATTAAAAAAACCCCCTTAGCTCTTCACTATCTTAATTGCAGGTATTGGGCCCCTGTAACTGGATCCACAGTCTATGTTTGTGGCTATGGATCCTTTACAACAGAGGGGTAGAGCTGGACGTTAGGCATCCTCAAGATTTAGCATGCTGACCAGGAAAATGCCTCACCTAAGCCGTGCAAAGTCCTGTGAGTAGGAAGGGGTGTGAATCCCAGCCAGCTCAATGACTTGGGCACTTTCTTTTGCTCTCTTTCCAGTTAGGACTGTACCAAGGAAAGGCAACCACAGTTTCCTTGGCCTCAAAACTGAATAGGGGTGACTACTAAAGAAAGCAGTGTCAGGAAGAGGATTTTCTGCCCTCCTTCCTAGTTTATATTGCCAGAGTTCACTTCTCCCAGAGGACAGCCCTGTTTCCTTTCCCTCTTCAGCCTGAGATGACTGAACTCTTTCTGCTGTAGGGACTTAAAGCCACATTCACTATTTTCCTGGGATATTTTTGTCTTATGGTCTTTATGAAAACTGGAGTCTTCAAGGGTTCCCAAACTGAGCACCTTAAAGGAAAATGAAATAATATAATGGGTTTTTAATAGTAGCAGTTATTGGAGAAATAGATATATTTCTTACATTTATAGGGATGTGTGTGTATTTCATGTATAGTTTGTATCATGCCGATATAAAGGACAGATCTTACAGAATCAGCCTTGCCTGTGATGGGGGATATATTGGCAAATATTTACTTTGCACGGGAAACTGCAAGCTCTACTCTGTTCCGCAGCAGTAGGAAGTCTTGTATAACCGCAGGCATTCTCGAGAGGAGATTCCAAAACAACTTAGCATCCTGCCCAACAACGTAATGGGCACGTGGATGGAGGCTTGTTAGGGCATGCTCCATGCACTGAACAACTGGTGAAATGTCCTTGTTAAGACAGATCTTGGACAGCTTTTGTTTCTTTGCTGCATCTGTAAAGCTCAAAAAAAGAAGACCGTTTAGTGACAGCCAGGCAAGGTGACTTTTAACTCTTCCCCTCAATGATCTGTGCAATTTCACTAAGGAATTGGTATTTCTTGTTTCTCCCTACACGAGAATTTGTAGCAGTTTCTGAGGACCAAGTCTCTGTCCATAATGACCTTGTGATATAGTTGACCCCAAGAACAGTCTAGTTACCCTTAATTGTGGAACAGTTGTGGCAACACCTGGCCTGTATGGTCTGAGGACAGGCAACCAGCATTGTCAGTAGCTCAGAATAAACATAATTATGTAAGAGGCAAAGGGAAACAGAAATGCTGTAGTTGTAAAAGAGTCTCTTGTAGTAAGGAAATTAATTGCTTTGTGGAAAGTTGTGAAACACAATTCCAAAGAAGAAATCTGAGGAACAAGAAAGTCCAAGGATCAAAAGACAAGCAGCCCCTGTTCAAGCAGGCTTAGCAAGTGTCTGTCAGACAGGTCCTGAATGGCTTCATCCCCACTGGGGCTAGCAGAAGCAAAGGGAATTGATCTCTATTTGATTACTAAATAAATAAACAATAATGACAGAAAAACACATTGAGCACATTGATTACATCATCAGATAAAAGTTTTTTCTGTTTGGGAGTTTGCTCAAAAGCTTCATGCCAACACAAATAATTAATCTTTAACTGAGATTTGAATAAAGCTTCCCAGAACAAGTCTTTTGTGCAGATAGTCATATTGTGATGCAGATGCATTTGAAGAGTAACTTTTCACATCACAGTCTTTCCAAAACGTCAGAATGATTAGAAGATATAATGCTACTTTGCAAGGCTTTCTCAGCAAGAAATGCATTGCTTCTTTTGACACAATTGTCTGGAAATTGCCTCACCTTTCTGCAAATACTCCTCTCCATATTGATCTTTAATATCAGGGGGAAGCTTATTCCAAATAACCTCCTTCTCTTTGATAATCTTTGCCGGATTGGATAACGCTGTTTTGAACAGTCCAGGTTGAATGCAACAAACCTTAACTCCAAAAGCTTTCATATCTCTCCTGCAAAGACAGCCCAATGATTTAATTGCATTAGACATTATTATTAATACTGTGGGGTTTTTTTCTGTACTAACACTTTTATTTCTGTCTTTACATGTCACCCCAGCACACAAATACTGTGAGGTTTGTTCATGGTTGTGAACTTTCAGCTTGTTATCCCTAAATGAAAGAGGGATGAACTATCTTACCTGCTTCACCGAGTGAGAACGTGCATGGGCAGTGACTGTGCAGTAGCTGACACAGTGTATTTCACATCCTAGTTCACCTTGTAGTAGCTCATTAGTTATCTGGCTTGTCTGTAAGACTGGCTGGCTGCCTAAATGCAAGTATGTAGAGCCATTTTACATGTCTTAGGAAATCCCTCTTGACCTCTGGCTGATGCTCCAGATTGGTACAGTTCTTTCTGGCCCCATCTCGTATCTGTCAGCCCTTGTGAGTGTCCCGGTACCTAAAATGGCACTATGTGTTTAGGCACACAAATCGCTCCCTGTCTGTGCTACAAGAAGAAGCCATAGTGGTCCCTAGGATTAGTTTTCTATATTCTCTAGATCTCTCTAATGATTGGTATAACTAGGAGAAGACACTTTGGAGAACAAAGCTTAGACTAAAGTTACTATCATGCAATAACTCATGGTATGTATTTTTTCTGGATTGGGTGGCTGCTGGAAATTTCTAGGTGCACTTTTCAATTAGGAGAATTAGGTTCATATTGCAAAGACATCTCAGTTGGCTTGAGTGGAGCTTCCCCTGCAATAAGGCCTCTGCACATACTAAGATAGGCTAGTTGTGAATCTGTAAGGTTAGTTGTGAATCTGTAAGAGTACCAACTACACTGCAATAATACTTGAGGACAGCTTGTGTGCCCAACAGGTTTTGTACCATTTCAAAAGTGGCATAATCTGTGTTGAGCAAAAGAACTTCTAAGAAGAATTAGTCCAAAGTGTCTAATGTTTTTCGATTTTATACCAAGTGCCAGGATTGTAAATCAGCTCCTGTTCTGCATGTGCCAGTTTTTAGTTAGTATATGAGCCTTAGGAAAAAAAAGAATGGTCTTTCCTCATAGCGAATGTTATACCTTAAGCTGTCATTAAATCCTTCTACCCCAAACTTTGAAGGAAAATAGCCTCCACCACTGAATGCTAGGCGACCTCCAACACTGGATACATTTACTATCCTTCCCTTTGCTTTTTTTACCAAGGGAAGCATATTTATTGTAACATTTATGAGTCCAATTAAATTAACTTCAATTGGTTCTCTAAAGTGCTCAATATCCAACCAGTCTGTAGGAGCTGATGGCCCCATAATCCCGGCATTATTGATAAGTCCCCAGAGACCTGTAGGGAAACAAAGAAGAAGAAAGTCAGGAAGCAAATTTTCACTTAATGTATCAGATTAATTGAACTGGGTGAAAATTCACAGAAAATCAGTGAGGGACCAAGAAGGCAATCAAAATTTGGAGGAATTGCTTGAAAATGTCCTACAGCATTCAGCTTTATTCTCAGTGTCCAGGTTTTTTCACCATGCTTTCCATCACCCTTTGTGTAGTCTTCTCCCGCCGCAGCATTTTGGGCAGGGGGTGGTGTTGGCTTTTTGTGGGAGGAGGGGCAGTAGAGGAAGGCCGGGTATGGCAAAGAGCAACTGTATTGGGTGACATGAAATGTATAAGAAATAGACCTGGTCCTTAGTAGAGGTAGAGTGTCCCGAGACACAGGTAAGTGTGCCCTGGTTCTGAGATGGGTGAGGTGCCAGGACAATAAAGAACAGCTCTTGATAACAAAAAAATTTTAAAAATCCTTCTCAAAGGTTTGAAAACAAGATGGGAACTGTGTGACAGCGAAGGCTTTCGCTATTCTTTTTGCCCGCACTGACATTTTTGTTGTAGCAGAGAACTTATGCCTCACATTGACTGACCTGGAAAAGGGAAGGATTTTTTTTTAAATGAACAGCCAGCTCCAAGAAATGCAGTGGAGGCAGGGAAAAAACCAACTGGATTGATTTGAAAAACATTTCTGAGCCCTCAGAAGTGGGAGGGGAAAATACAAAAATGTAAAACCAGTTCTCCTCTTGTATCAGCTGTTAGAGTTGTGTGAATGAATACTTTTGCTGGTCTGACATTACTCATAGTTCTTCTTGGGGAAAAAAATAACTTTTGGCCCGAAACCAAGCACAGTTTCAAATAAAAGCAATTTGGCAAGTTATAAGCAATTTTATGAAGAGGTGAAAGGTCAAATGGAGATTGGAATTTAGCATTAAGTATAATTGATACTATGGCACATCATAATAGACCAGATTTAAGACTCAAAGTTAGCAGAATCCAGCCCATAGGATCTTGGGCCTTTGTAAACTCTACTGCAATACCACTCCTACTGAAATCAATTAGCATCAGTAACAGCAGCAGCACCTTGTCTTGCACAGCTTGTTGGGTCAGAGATACAGGATTTTTCTATTTTTCAGATGGTCTGCAAGCAATATTCCAAAATAGTTATATTCAGACTTTTTCAATACAGCTCATATGTAATTTTTGCTGTTGATAGAACGAGTGATTACTTACAAGTAATTTATTTCATGTAATCAATTTTTAAAATAAAAACTCTTCAAGCTTGTTAAGCGGAATTTATTTAATTTGTTCCCTAGCCAGGTAACACAGCATGGGAAGTGCTGAGCACCCATGCCATAACCCAGATATGCATGCGAGTGCAAACAGTCCCAACGAAGGTTCCAGGAACTGGATTCCTGTTCTGACAATGATGTATCGATAAGCCTGACTTTTTGAGCACATTCCCAAATATTTACCTACCGCTAACTAAATGTATAAAACACCCCTCTAGTGAGATTTTCTTCCATGTTTCCAGAAGCTGACAAGACATCCACACACACTTGTCAAATGTCAATTAAAATAAGCTTTGAATGTAGCATGGTATTTTTAGGAAAAATCTATTGCTTTTTTTTTAAAGACAGGTATCCTGGCACTCACCTTCTGACTGAACTTCGGCTTTGACCCATGCAGCCACTTTCTTAACACTGTCTGAATCTCTCACATCTAGCAGCACTGTCTGAAGCTGCTTCGAGGTCACAGCTTTTAGCTCTTCAGCTCCTGTTTCAGTCAGACAGCTGGCAAAAACACGGAATCCCTTTTTATCAAAAATCTTTGCTGCCATATTTCCAAATCCTGTGTCACATCCAGTGATGAATATATATTTTCCAGTAAGATTTGTAACCTTCATCCTGTCTCTTGCCCTCCAATGCCACCACAGAGAGACAATGCCAAGAAAGAGTAATACGTAGAAAAGCATTTTTACTGAAGTCTTCTGGACACGTTCTCCTGAAATGGGGAAAAAAAAAAAAAAGCTGCTAGTTTTTAAGGGTTTGTTAGTTGGTTGGTTTTTTTTTCTTTTTTTCTTGAGTTGGCTAACTGCAACTATTCAGAGAAGCAGGCACAATTCAGAGCAGTGGCCCCCTTATGCTAAAAAAACCAAACAAAATCCTTCCTTGAGTAGAAATGAGAACTGGAGATATATTGTAATAAGGTTACAAAGAATAATGCATATTAGGTTACTGCTGCCAGGTCAGTAAGCTCCCATTGAACGTGTCTGGGAGAAACGCTGACTAGAAAAGAGCAGCAAAAATGAAATATTTGCATGGAAGCCAACAGAAGTGTCTGAACTTAGTGTCGGTTCACAGAAAATTAAAGAGTAAGACTGGGGTCAGCTGGCAACAAAAGGTCAAGCAAGACTGGCAGGACCCAGAACATTTCTTATTACTGTGGATACTTAAGCAATGCTAGCCAGGAAAAATTATTTACTTTATTTTACTAAAACCTTTGGTTGTCAGTGCCAGACTCTCAAGAAAGAAGGTAGCAAGTACTGCCACTTTGCCTCTCAAGAAAATAAATTCCCACCAGCTAGGCTGTGGGAGTGTGCATGCTGTCTCTGAGCATAGGAAGGAGGGTGCAGGTTGGAGGACTTCACCTGCCGGAGTGAAGCTCAGGCAGTGTGACAACATCAGTACTGCAGAACATGTTTGGGAAGAGCCTGCATATCTGGGATTATACTCCAATTGACTTAATAGTGAATTTATAAGTAACTATTGATGATGGATGAAATTCCGCTTAGAGAAAACAATTCAGTTACACTTCTTCATGAGCACTCATGGCCTGGAAAACAGGGGATGCCTAATGCAATCAACTGAAAAAATAATTCTAAATAGACATAAAGGAGTACAGATCTTTTTAGAGATTGCTTGCAGACAATCCACCTCTGCAAGGCAAGATGCAATGAAGTTGCATTTACTATGGCCAAATTCTCCTCTGGCAAAACTTAATTTAAAAAGAAATTGCAAATACCTGACATGTTTTTAAGCATCATAATAGGAACAGGAACGCTGCTTTTATTTTCTGCACGTAGAACTGCTTTCTGCTCTGACACAGGAGGTTCAATATATCTGAATTTTTATTGCAAGCCCCATGGCTGCTCATGGTGCTTGTTTACATAAAGATGTATGCTGGTGAAATGCAGCTTCTTGTGCTGGCTGGAAGTTACCCAGAGTGTTGCTAAAGTTGCAATTTAGAGGTGTTAGTTTTTGTTGCTTAACTTCCTCTGCAGCATCAGTAGTGAAGAAAATTTGAAGAAGTGGTTAGGTAACTGCCCTCTCCGCATAGTACTTCATGGTTCCTCTTTTAAGAAAAGGAATTTTTTCTTTTGGCATATGTACGCCCGCATAGCAGACTCAGCACAGCAGCTGGCTTTCCTTCTCCTTTGACCCTTATTAAAATTACCATTCTCTTTATAATATCCCTTGCTCTGCTTGAAGTTGCCATACTCCTTCGCAGCCTTCCTTCACCTGCAGCTGAATAACAGTCCGGGCAGTCCCATCAGAGCCAGGGCCAGGCTCCCTCCTGGAGGCTGCATGGAGACCTGCCTGCCTTGGCACGGAGGCACTGTTCCCCTGCCACTCCTGCCTTCCCACACCTACCTGCCCCCGGACCTCAGCCATGCCAGTTAGCTGCACCTCGTGCATGCTAAAACCTGTGCAGGGTCCAGCCATGGCAGCAACTGGGGAGCCCAGGGTGGGAGAAGGTCTGAGAAGAGCCGCTCCAGAGAAGGAGACGGAACTGTGTTTCATCATGCCCTACTTCAACTATAAAGTAGATATAAAGCATAACCAGTAAATTAACATAAATAAAACAGAGTTTTGGCCTGATTTGTAATCTGGTCAATAAATAAAAATAAAAGCCAATTTAGCTAGACTGAGGGAAAAGGCTCGCCTAGGCCTGTTTTTAGACGTGCCTGCAACAGGCACGTCTACAAACATGGGACTTGGACAGTCAGGGTTAACTTCTGGTCCCTGTGATCTTTAAATAATGGGTTGGTGGGACTTTATATCAAATTAATCAAGTGCTGAAATTACAAGGTTTTCAGTTAGCCTCCTTTGTACAGGCTGTGTTTTCAACTCCAGCCTGCCAGGGAGACTGATAGCTCCAGCGCCTGCCCACAGTGGCCCAGCTTTGCAGTGTAAAGATCTACCTCCAGTTTTTTATACGGGCCTCAGACCGAAAAAGAAAAAAAACAAAGGGCTCATCAAGAAAAAATGTATTTTTCTCTAGTTTCCAGGAGGGAGAGTGATAAGAGGCACTCAGTCAGAAGCCTCAAAGGCATTTGAGTGGCGGCATTCAGAGTGGTTGGGAAAGCGGAGGCGCAGGGGACAGGCAGGCTCATGTGGACATGCCGCCTTCTGACAGGACCAGGTGAGGTGACCGCGGGGCCGGCTGCCCAGAGGGTGCGGCAGGCACTCTTAGAGGTGTCATTTTGAAAGAATTTTTTTTCTATTTTAACATGTTGAGTCACTTAATTTTGATATAAAAGTTATAGTTTGCATTTAAAATTTACAGGGGTTTTTTGGGTTTGGTTTGTTTTGTGTTTTAGAAGAGTTATTGCTATCTCTGCTGTTTTTATTTGCACAAGTGTTTGGAATGGAGAAAGAATCCTTACCGGCTGCCAGACTTGGGTAGGATCAACGGGATAAGTGAGTGCATGTCCTGCGTCTGGTACTTTCCAAGAGCAGATGGTGAGAGGCTAACTATACAAAGAAGGTGAGTAACTAGAGGTAAGCCCCTTGCTGCCTACCTCCCAGCCTCCCTGCTGGACCCACTCCAGATGGTATTTTGCAGTTTCAGTATAGCACATTTTTGTGACCAAGAAATAAATATACCATGACTTAAGTGTCTATGATCATGATTTAGACCATGGGATAAGGAATAAGTTTGTTTGTTTCTTTGTGCCAGCCTCCCACCTGGAGGTATCCACTCCCAGCAATTACCAACTTGGACTTTTTACTTTCCATAACAGGAGAAAGTCACAGAAACACCCCCATTGTGCCCAGAGGTACTTTCCTTATTTCACTTATTTCTTATTCACTAATTTCTATTTCACTAATTTCTATTTCACTTATTTCACTTTCACTTATTTCAGGGAAAGTATCTGCTATTCCCCATTTCAGTACGAAGAAATGTAGTTTGGTTGCAAAAAAAGGAAATTGAGTTCTTATTAATGAACAGCTTTTTGCTTGCAGCAAAAAAGATAAAACCCAGCCATCGAAAGAGGAAGTCTTGCTCTTAGGTGCAAAGAGAAGGTTTCCACATAGAACACTTGCTAAAGATCTTTGGAAAGGACAGTAACTTGTTCAAAAGTCATGCTGCATTGAAGGAAATAATGTGCATATCCACCTCATGGGATCGACATAATTCTATTTTTAATACGTAAATCACAAATCAGTATGCTCAGTGTAAAATTCACTTTGCATTGTACCAAGTGAATACTAAGTCATGTTTGTATAACTGCTGTGGTGCCAAGAAAAGAATGAAGACGCAGCATGTGGGTACTTGCCAACCTGACCAACTGTGTGTATACTGACCTTTCCTGCAGCTTCCCACTCCTCCAGTCTTTGCCCTGATCAGAGTCTTGCAGAAGAGCTTGTTCTCTTCCAGCCCAATTTTGTTGGTTTTGTCCTCTAGATACCTTTATAACTGTCATATTTTTTTAGATGAATTTCATAAACAGTATATAACAAGTGACACTCCAAGAACAGATGTGGAAGTCATCTGCCTAATAATTCAAGCTGCAAACTGTATCTACTTTATTTCAAGTGTCCCTTACCTTAAATCAGGGTACCGAAAGAGAGCTGTAGCTTGCTTTTATTTAGAGTTCACTTTACTTTCGCCTTCGTACTATTTAGGTGAAAAAATTGTGATAGCATGTGGAGCAAAATAACAAAAAATATTTTCAAAACCTGGGAGAAATAAAGAAGCAAACAAAGTGTTTTCCTTTGTTTTTCAAAGGATCAGAGGACAGGAAGATAAAGCATCATGCAGAAGCAGAAATGTACTAGAATATTGAGATCTGCCTTACACTTCTGACACTCTGAAGTGCTATCACTGTAAGTAGAACAACTAAGATGGGGATTATACTCAAGTGAAAAATCCAGTGTCTGGCTTCTTGGCCGTGGAACCACTATATGCTAGCTACAGAAAGAAATTTGGCTATGAATGGTTAAAAAATAAATTAATGAAGCCTAAGAGCTGTCTGCTCAATGCCTTCTGTCAGGCAAGAGAGTCCAGACTGCTGTAATTGCATACAGACGTCAGCGCAAAACACAGAAACAAGCTGGTCATCTGGAGTCTCAGCCTGCAGTGGCAGACTGAGTCTATTCACCTGGTGGAAAACCGTGGCCACCTACTCCTCCATAGCTGTGAGCACTCAGTGCTAGATTTCTGGCTATCTTTAGGAAGCTTTGGAAGTATTTTATCTGATGGCTGCCACTAGCTGTTGTCAATACTGGAATAAAGATCAATAGATTATAGACTACAGCTTAGAGCTGAGGAGTCCTGTGCCAAAACAGCGCATGGGCTTTCATTTCTTAGTGAGAAATTATCTATCCAGGAATAACTAAGATTCATTTTTATTCACTTGCTCTTATGAACTGTTGGAAAAAGTCCAGAGAAGAGAGGATAACTTCATTTGGAGTGGTAATATGCTGGAATAAACAGCTACTCAAATTGAGGGAAAAAGCAGTTATTTTACTGTGTTTGGCTCAATGAATTGTGATCTTTTTCTTCCTGTGCAAAGATGTATTAAAATGACATGAGCTGTAAGCAAAATGTTTCCCTTCAGCTCAGACCATGACTGAGGGGAATTATCCTGACAATATTGCTCATCTTTCATGAACTAAATAGTATCTATAACCTACCAAAATTCAGAGATTTTGCATGTGTCACCTACGAGAATCCAGGGATGGGAGCATTCATCCTCAGTCTCCTTGATTTACTGAAGCCCTGCTCTCTATTGTTGTAGTTCAGTGGCTAATTCTTCATTCACTGAAGGGCTGACTCTAGCAACAGAAACTGAGTTTTTGCTTCCCAGGACATCAGAAGGAAACAAAGTACAAGAGAGCTTGAGGAGATGGAGTGGATTTGGCTAGTTTTTCCACTAGCAGCTGTAAAAGGGGAAGGTGACTCTGTGGGAGTGGGACCAAAACCGAGTGGTTTATGTTCTCCACTTTGCTCTCTACAGACGGATGATTCTTCAGCATAGATTCATTTTTATGGCCCATGTCATAAAGTCAGGTTGACTTTATTGATCTTCAGGATTTTTTGTAAGGATGAGTTGAGAGAAGCAGAGGTTTAGAAGGGAGTAGAGCCCTTCAAAAAGGTTGGGGTAGTCTGTGGTCTCAGCTCCAATTCATCACTGCCTTAATCTACTTCATTAGCAGTGTGAAACAGGCTCTGCGCACTTTCCAAATGCTTAGATGAGCAAAGTCTTTAAGTGAAAAGACTGAAGTAATTTGTGTAAAGCTAAATTTATATTCCATCCCTGGCAAGCCAAGCCTTCTCTGGAGACGCTAGACTTCCTTGCATGCTCGAGTACCTTGAACAGCAAAGGCATTGCATGACCTGTGGCCATGTTGCTCCTGAAGAAGCTGTCAGGGGAGAATGAAGCAAGGCAGAGTTCTGCTCCACCATATAACTTTTCTTCCAGCCTTTCCACTCCTGTGCCCTGCACTGCAAGTAACTATTTTTTTTTTCTCTGGCTCTGTGATGTGGTGGACAAGCTGATTAGCGCTGTGACATTATCTCAGATAGTGTTATTCTCAAAGCTATGCTGTGTATATTAGTATAAATGTAGACTTCTTTTTGTTAAGAAAATGGGAGAAGACGCCAAGTTTGTGTTTGGTTATGCTGTCACTGTGAACACAGTAATGATGCTAAACAAGGAAAATGGAGTTCTGGTTAGCTACATTTAATCATGATGCACTTTTGTGCATGGGGCTTTATCATGGAAAATTTGAGAGCACAGAAGACTTGAGGAGAGCTGACAGTCACTAAGATTAAGGCATTGCCTTTCTAACTTGTCCTATCAGTCAGGGCTCTCTGTAGTGAGAACTGATTTCAGAGGGGAACTAAACCATGTTTGCCATTTCCCTCTAAACTCTGTGGTGACATTGGCTGAGGTCATAGCATTGTCCTCACCAATGTCCCTTATTGAAAAACCCACGGAGGGCTCATCTCCAACAGGAATTCACTACTACTCAGGAGCTCCCAGGTTGTAAAATCTTCATTTTAAAGGAAGAAGGGTAGAATATTAGAAGCCATGGGGAGAGGGACAAGCTATGGGTTAGAAAACAAAGCTTTTGAGCAAGTTTTAAATCTGAATTTAGCTTAATCTCTGAATGAATTTTCATATTATTCAGCTGATGTTGCTATTTACTGCAGGGACAGTAGTGTACACTGAATTATTGCATGGCTAATAAAGTAATTCTATACTAATGCTGATAAAATAATGCTATAATAATATCTTCCCATACATTCATAGTGAGCTTTGTTTTCCAGAGAACCGTCTGGTCTCCTCGTGTATAATTGCTTTTCAAGTGTCCTGACTTTATGTTGTGAGATTACATTAGTCAAATTTAAACCGTCCATTAGATGTCAATGAACTGTAACCATTGTGACCGCATGGTTATTGACCCAGGTGCAAATAGCCAATGCCCAATTTAAAGATTCAGTTCTGACAAATGGGTTAGAATAATGAAAACATGATGGGAAATGGCTGGGTGCTTCACTGACTAATTGAACAGGATCCTTGCAATTTGTTCTATGATACATGATATTTCACAGCCACGGGTGAGTAACAAATCTATCATGTTGAATGTTTCAGAGTCAACTGATGAAACTTCCTGAACCGAAAGGTACCTGTATTTTTCCTTCAGAACAATTTCAACTAAATGCTAAATTCCCTTTGCACATTTAGTGTTTGGTTTGTTTGGTTTTTATTTAAATGGGACTGTTTGAAGAACAAGACATTCAAGTTCTATTTTGAAGCAAAATGTCCTTCTCCATGTATGCTATCATTAATATCTGAGGAACCTAGTTTTAAAGAACAATGAAGGACAGTGCTTTCAGGGCCAATTTTCATTGGGGTTTTTTCCCCCTTTATGTTAAATAAAGATCCAATCTGAATAAAGATGTGATTTGAAAAAGATTTCAGAGGGCTTTGGATCAGGTCCTAATGTTACTTCATTCTATAGGATATGTTGCTTTGTTAGCATTTTCCAAGTATTACTTGTCTAAATCTGGGTTTTGAGTTCTGTCCTGGTTTCAGTTGGGATAGGGTTAATTTTCTTCCTGGTAGCTGGTATAGTGCTATGTTTTGGATTTAGTATGAGAATAATGTTGGTAACACACTGATGTTTTAGTTGTTGCTAAGTAGTGCTTACACTAGTCAAGGACTTTTCTGCTTCCCATGCCCTGCCAGGTGCACAAGAAGCTGGGAGGGGGCACAGCCAAGGTAGTTGATCCAAACTGCCCAAAGGGCTGTTCCATACCATATGACATCATGCTCAGTATATAAACCAGGGGAGTTGGCCGGGGTGGCAGCGATCGCTGCTTGGGGACTTGGCTGGGCGTTGGTCGGTGGGTGGTGAGCGGTTGTTTTTTTCCTGGGTCTTGTTCCTCTCTCACTCTTTTGTAGTTTTCCTTCTCATTACAATTTATTATTATTATTATTTTTGTTCTAATTATTGAACTGTTCTTATCTCAACCCACGAGTTTTCTTACTTGTGCTCTTCCAATTCTCTCTCCCATCCCACCAGGGCGGGAGGGTGAGCGAGAGGCTGTGTGGTACTTAATTGCTGACCAGGGCTAAACCACAAGAAGTTCCTTAAAGATTTTTGTTTACCAAAAATCCAGCAGCCATACCTTAATTGGCTACAGTAAAATGCTATTTCACTTTAGTGCAGTTTCTGAGGTATTCTCTGCTCCTAGTTTGTATTTTGCACACGTGGGGAGATGGGATGATATAATGCTTTCTATTACCTCTGATTTCTATTACCTAAATAATTTTTAATGCAGACATCAGCAACAGTATTTTTCAAGATGTTGTAAGTGATCCCCAGTTAAACATTGAGACCCTTTGGAAGGTTATTTTAATATTCTAAGACAGCATGCTAATCTGCTATACTAATCTGTTTAAGTCAGCTAGTGAATGAATGACAGGATAGTATGTGGGTAGTATTTGATGTGTTGCGCTTCAGAAAATACAGGAAAAATGTGTTTCCATTACAAAATATGGGATAGTCACAATTTTATTGGAAAAGCGACATCATTCCAGAAAGTTTAGCTCTAGCAAGTGTTTGTAACTAGAATCCTTATTGAAGTCTATCAGTCATTGGAGTTTTTTTCCACTTTTTCTGTTATTTAAAACTGCATCAGCATTCAGGCTTAAAAAATTCGGTTGCAAAATACATTTCATAGTGTTAAAATACAGTGTCAGAGCAAGCACTAAAATGAGACTTCCCAGCATGATGTTCTATATTGGCATTTAAAGGACAGATTGATTTTTACAGTGTTCCATTACAAAATTTTGTAGTGGAACACTAAAATTTTGTACAAAATGTTATGATTGCAAAGTCAAATAATAAATAGCTGAAAGAGGACAGGCAGAGAGTGACTTTGCTTTGCTTTACTTTTGCCTTCTTCATCAATTTACAGTATGACATTATCCATTATCTTTCTGAAGCAGAAAGGCAGTGGGGGTGGTTTTTTAACCACTTCATAGCTTTTCACTGGGAGCCACATTCAGTAGTATGGTTCAAATGGTTTACATCACTTAATTTACATAGGTTTATACTTCTGTGAAGTCATAAAGTATTTTAAAGCTGCTGGAATGTGTGTGTAGATACCACCCTTAAAGTTTAGATTTATTTTGATAGCAGAACAGGTAGGAACAGTGGTGCTTTACTCCAGCAGAACATGTTTTCATAATCCAGGTGACATTTCCAATTATACTGATGTCAGTTTAAAATCAGCAGTTTGTCTGTTAGCTCAGCTTTCTTTATACAGTTCCATTACTTGTGTGCTAAACAGTGCAAAGCAGTCAGTACTAGATCTAGAAGCAAATGATGGCTTCATGTTTAAGGACAAATTGTGGTGAACTATTTTTTGCAGAAGATATTATGAGTGTATGGTTGCAGTTGGTATCTTCTGGGTATTATTAATTCAGCCAATGCTGCTTTAACCATTTGAACCAAAAATCTGAAAAGCTTTAACAAAGATACAAACATTGTGATTTGATTATTTTTCTCACACTGATGGCTTTCTTTGAAATCTATTCGTTCATGTTTTTTTTAACTGTGTCCTTCCTAAAAACATATACTTCAGGTAAAAAAACTGGCCAGCCTTAGGCCAAATGCATATTTAAGTTTTATTTTCCTTAGAATCACGCCACTGTGAAGGGTGCCCCAGTCTGTGCTACAAGTCAAACTTCTTTGTAAATGGAGCAAAAAGTCTATGTTTTCAGATCTCCAGCTCCAACCTCACAACCAAATTGACATATAAAAACAATTGTCTTGAGAATGTGGTCACTGACAAAACTGCCAACAGTGAGCTCACTGAGAAACGTTTTTTTTCTTAAGAAACTTCTGGAGCTTTTGGATGATTTGAACAAACAGTTTTTGGAGATCTTCTGTTTCAGACTATTTCAATCAATCAGACACAGGAAAAGGAAGGAGGAAGGGAGCAGAATAAGCTCTGTGTTTTCACTGAAGTAGTGGGTGAAATTTTTTTTCCCACCTGGGGAAAACTGTCACTCCCATCTTCAGTGAAAACATAGTCTCAAGGGACTTAAAGCTGCCAGGAATATATGCTTGCTTTTTTTGGGAAGCTACATTTATTTCAATATAAACTGAGTAATGTCAGCTGGAAATTAAGCCCTTGTTAAATCCTCTTCCATATCCCTGATGCAAATCCAGCTGAGGTGAAATTTAATGATTTGTAGATAGGTCCCATGTGAAACAGTGATACCTATAGGATGCTTTCCTTTCTTTCTGGTCAGAAGCAGGTGTTACATGCTTTCTCTGTTATATAAAAGTGCAGAAAGAGAACTTGGAAATGTGCACACAGTAGAGACTTTAACTAAGGAAGTACCATAGCTTGCTTAGCCCATTTGCCATGTGTCTGAGAGAATGGAAAAATTATGATTAAGATTGCACATTTTTTCATTGTATGTGGGGATGAATAAAAACTCCTGTGATTTTATGTTGTAAGTGACTATTCTAGTCCTGGCCAGACATTTTGCTATTACAGTGGTGATTTGGCTTTACACATTTACTTAAGGAGAGAATTTGGGTCACAATTTAGGGGGTCACAGAATGTGAGGGGGTCAGAATTTACCAACCAGTGGATGAATAAATCGTCTCTGCTCATCAGAAACTTGTAGGCATGAAAAACTACATCCATAGAGTAGCAATCAATGAACCAATGTCCAAATTAATGCATGTACTGAATGAAGTTCTGCAGAGGTCTGTCTTGCTTCTGGTATAATCCAGTAGTATTGATAATGATGTGGGTTACACAATGGAGAATAGACTTATTACATTTAATCATGACATAAAGGTAGGACAGACTGCAGGTATGCTGAAGAACAGGACTAGAAATCAAAATCCCCTTACACTTACAATGGGCTGAAGAATGTAAGATATTATTAAATATGGACAATAGCAGGCAGGATTAATCAACTGTGAAAATATAGTTTCGAAAGCAACTGGCTCTGTAGCAAATTGTTTGCAGAATTTGAGTGGCTTTGGTGGATTACAAACTAAATGTGAATCAACAATGTGATACTTCTGTTAAAAAACCAAATGTCATACTGGGTTGCATAAACAGGAATATAATCCGCGAAATGTGAAATAATCCTTCTCCTTTGGTCAGTGTTGGTAAGACTGGTGCTGTAGTGCTGTTATGCACTCATCACTTCAAGAAATATGTGCCAGTATCTGGAGGAGACCAGTGGAAATTATCAGAGGTTTAGGAAATACACCCTACCAAGGAAAATGGAATGAGTTGCTTTCTTCATCTGAAGAGGGAGACTTTCTAGTATTATTCAAATAAATACAGCCTACTTACAAAGTGGAAAGGAACTATTATGTTACATATCCTTGGCAGATTGCACAGAAAGTAAGGGGTTTAAATTATGACAAGTAAGATTCAGCCCATTAGGAAAAAAATATTTTAGCAATAAGGATAGTGAAGCACTAATTGCCTGGGGAGTTCTTCAGGCATCTTTGATAAACATCAGTTAAAATGACACAAGAATAATTGAACTTTGCCTTGGATGCTTAGAATTAATCAAGAGACTTTGGTCTTTCCAGCCTGACTTACTGATGATTCAGTGATGTGCCAGAGATGTACACATAAAATTCAGGACAAAAGGATAAAAAAGAGAAGGGCTTGGTTGGGAGTCAGCAGTTCTTGAAAGCCAGTTTGGAGGGAAAAGTGACAAAAAAGAAAGGTTGGGACTTTATTGGAAGTGAAATTATTGAAAGTCACACATGCATCCTGAACCACTGGACTGGCTCCTATTATGTTGCTACATTTCAATCTAGGAATGGGTGTATTTCCTTCAGCCCCCGGTAATTTCAGAGCCAAGCTTCTTCTCAGCCCTTCCCACTTGTAAGGAACTGCCTGGCTGTGGCTAATCACACAGCTGTTGCCAATATGAAGGGGTTTGGTGGTTTTAATACTATTAGCAGAAAAGAAGTGGTTCCTTCAGAGGGCTAAACAGGTAAAAACTTAGCTGGCTTGGAAGTGAGATGGTGTAACACAAATAATCTGTGGAAATGTGTCTTTTACACAGAAGACTTATGGTGTTATTTGGGTAAAAGATGTTAAAGCTTTGGTATCTGAATGTGTTGTAATATGCTTAAAATGAGAGGTAATGAGAGGTTTATACAGAAGTATAAACTTACAAATGTTCAACTTTGATGACTGGAATAAGGTATTGTAACTATGCTTTGGGATACTTTCCATTAAACAAAGGTGTGGATGAGATGACTCTGGTTATGAAAGGGCATATTTGGGGGAGGGCTTTTGCAGCACTTTTCCCCAGGTGCCATCTTGGATACCACGCCTTCCTGGCCAAAACTAGCGCTACCAGCAGATTTTGCCTCACAAAAGTGCTTCTTTAACAAAAAAGTGTTAACTTTGTCTCCTTATTTCTGCTCATGTCTGACATCTGCTTGGCATGTCGGTGTGACTAGTTAGGAATAAACCTGTCCAGAGGAGCAGGTCTGCCGGGTAACTCATCCCAGCTGAGAGCTGTGGGAGTGCAGCTGGTGGTGGTGATGCTGCAGATGTCGGTGTGGCCCTGGGGTCCCCCCTGGCCACCCCTCTTGTCCCCTGATTGTCTCCCTGTCATGGTCCCGCTGGCCGCTGCCAGCCGGGACGGGACAAGGCAGGGGCACGTGTCCTGTCTGCCACTCCCTCGTAACTGAGGCAGGATCTGTCATACTAATATCTCAGTCTATAACCTACGGGCATCACCTGCACAAAAGCAGTATTTTATTTTAATACAGCTATTAATGGGGACAGGGCTGTTTGCAGTGGGCTGCAAAGCCCTGCGGAGCAGCCCTCACTTGAGGCAGGAGGCATTGGAGCCTTTCAGAGGCCTTGCACTTAGGGGTGAGTTGGACATGCTTCTCTGAGGTGTTTTTCTACTCTGTAGTTTCACTGTCTCTGGGACATCTATTCTGTTATAACTTGTGCTGTAATCAGTGGCATTGCCCTGGGATAATAAGGCAAAACTGAGGTAAGCAGGAATTTAACATAATATTGTTGTATGTTCACAGACAAACATATGCTGATACTCTTCCCCTGTGGTTCCCCTCTCTTCAGGACTTCTGATTTAAGTAACTAATCATCATGTCTGACCCTGTCGTTCTGCGCGGCATCAAGAGATTGGGAGAGGATAACTATGCTTTTGACTTGGATCAGAAATGTAAGAAGTTTATTATTCAGTCAGCTCCTTATTTTATAAAGCATGTAAAGTAGGTGGTGGGTGGCCTAAGTGGCACAAAGAGTCTACAGAATACAAAGCAAATAGTCTGTAGAACAAATAGAGTTATGTGGTACCTGCTGTTATGGGTATGCTGCTTGCAAAACAACTTTTCTGTAAAAACTATGTATAACAATCCCTACTCATGGACAATCTTTATTTATCAGCCTACAAGTTCATGGTATCTACCTAGGTTTTTATACTCAGCACTTTGATGTACAAGTAAAGGGCCTTTACTGGGGAAAAAAATAAAACTTCTGTCTTCCATAGTTTCTAGAGCTGCTTTCAACAAACACGTATATCTGTAGTCATACTTATATTAGGCAGAATTCTTACGAGCTATTGCTATGCAAAGATCTGCATTCCTTCTCATCAGAGCTTTTCCTCTTTTCTTCCATTTTTCCTTTGCAATGTGCACTTCTCCATTTTGCCCATCCAAATGCGGCAAGACCCAAGGAGAAACATTGAAGAGAAACTGCTAAATATTTTGAGTTCTGTTTATAAGACTTGAGAAAAGTCGACAAAGAGAGGGAAGTTAAATATTTGTACTGAATGTAAGGTACAAAGGAAAGCAAAACAGTAGCACATAATGGAAGATAAGTTGCAATACAGTGCAATGTACATGCTCCTCACATAGAGTAAAAAGGGTTCACAAAAAGATTCCAGCACTCAGATATCACCAGATTCCCTAAGCTTACATACATTTTGTATTTTCAAATTCCCTGACAGCTGCGGCCTAATCCTGGAAGTGTTTAAGCTTTCATTAAAAACATTCTCCTAGGACCCAATGAAATGCTTCAGACCATGCATGAAATAGCCTGTGTTCTAAACACAGGCCTTATTGGGATTTACAAATGTGGCATTCACTCCCAGTTTCACCTATCTCATCACAAAAATAGGTGCTCTTGGGTTGGCTCTGGACAAAACACAGCTTGAGGAGGAGGGATGCTTTTTTGTCTTGGGTTGTCTTTTTTTTTTTTTCCCTTTAATTCATCAGATGTATTGTTAGAACAATCAAGCTGGATAGTGATAAAGACTATGCAGTTTTATTTCACTTGAAATACTTTATGACAGATTACCTCCAGAAAACTGGAGACTCTTGTTGAAAGACAGTCCCTCTCTCGGAACTATTTTTCACCAACAAAAAGAAATCAAAGCAAACCATACTATGCTGAGTTACAGTGAATTATTTTCCTCTGCCTAGACAACAGCTTAAGTTCAAGGCAGTCCAGCCTCTTTTGTTCTATGGGAACCATACATCTACCTTTTGTTAAAACTTGTGGCGTGCAGCAAAATTCTTCACTTAACCATGTATATCATGAAATTTCAGGCAATAATCAAACTTTTTCAAGACCTTATGACTGATTTTTAATGACAGCCCTCTTCAAGCCTCTCTCCCTGCTATATAGCAGCACGGTGTCCCAGCTGTAACTTGATCTGTGATGTCTGTTGTTATTTTTAAAACTTAGTAGTTGCTGATTGATGCTAAGTCTGTATTTCCAATCTAGTATCATTCATTGGGTGTGGGATTTCCTTCTAATCTTTAGCTGTAATAGGATGTCTCATAGGACTGTTGGCATAACAGTAGAGTTCGAACACACTTGGAGTATTCAGTCTGAGCTTGGACTAAGCCTTCGTTGTGGTTATCTTCGTAGAGATTGACTGTTATCTGCAAACATAAAAGCAGCTGTTCCATTAGAAGACAGTACGTGTGCTTTTTTTAGTCTGACATTAGAAACTGAACAAGAGCTTCAAGTACAGAAGGTGTTATGTTCCCACCTTCTGTCTCTCTGTGTTAGCCACATAATTCATTTGGTTTTAACCATCCTCATCAAATCTCTTTCACTTTGCTGGGATTATTCTCCTAGACTAGATAATCTTGTATTCAACAGATTCAAAGGTCTGTTTTTGTTAGGAACTTCAAATCTATTGTTACAGCTGGTAAGAAGATAGCATGGGAAATCATTCTCTGAATAACTTGAATGTGTTCTTAAAATCAAACCTGGCATCCTAGATTCTGCAGCTGCTTTTAAAGTCTGCCACACAGCAGCAGCAGCCTCAGCTCCATGACTGTGAAAGGAACCACTGTGAACGTTTTCTGAAAGTCTGCTCTCTTCCCAGTATACTGCTTGCTACCCCAGCACACTGCTCTGCATCCTCCTGGAATGAGCAGCCATCAGTGTGCTGAAGCAGTACAGATCTCCCCACTCCCTTCCGCTGCTGTGTTTTGTTTTGTTTTTAAAACCTCACTTAGGCTGCTAACAGAAGGCAGTTTCAATGCATGGGGCATTGTGGGCTCTCATATTGGTGGAGAGGGGGTAGGAATGACAAGAAAAGGGAGTGAATAGGTAAAGGGTTATGTCCTACTTCTAGGAAAGAAAACTGTTCGTCTCTTCCAGGCACTTACTTAGCACTTCTCCCAGATTGCCCAGATTTATCTAGCTGGTTTGAGGGGTTGTTTTTTGTCTGTTAGTTTGTCTTATGTACTTTTTGCTTTTACTTGTTATAGGATTTTGGCAAAAGACTTTCTATTGGGACCAAAGCTATTCCTCTTTTCACAGTTGAGGGTTTTTTGGCCTATCCAAGTGAGTTTGCCTCTTGGAAATGCACTGTGTTTTCTGCTTAATGTAGTGAGCAGTTTGTTGAAATGCTAGAGCACCTTTCCCAAAACAAACATCATTGCTTTAAAACACTACTGGCATTCTGCTGATTGATCTCTTCTGCTCTGTAATCTCCAGTGAGGTTTGTTTCAATAACCACCTTTTGTACACATTAGTAAGAATTAGCCCTCTCTGGATCAACCCTTGAACACCACATCTGTAGGTGTAGTTAAGAGCCAGCTTTAGTTGGGAGCCTTTTGAGTACAATTTTTCATCACTTAAATCAAGTATCAGATTTCCTCAGGCTTAACTTTTACTGTGTACTCACAATGCCAGTAAAAACTCAAATTCTTGGCAATGTTCTTCAGCTTTTCCTTGATTCTGTGCCTTTTTCAAACTGTAAAATTTCTTTCTTAAATGCCTTAATTCCTCTTTCAGAATTTTTTGAGCATTCAAAGATTACTATAGGTTTTTTCTTTAGGGTTAATGAATTATTTCATCTTCCCTACATACTTTTCTTTTCAATAAAAATCATGTTCTGTCCTCTTTTTCTATTTTTTCAATTGTAGCAGTGTGAACTGTTACCCATCTGTTTCTTTCTTTCAAATTAAGCATAGGTAACGTCATTCCAAATTGTCCTCCTGCTTAAAAACCGCTGGCCTGCAAGAGCTGGCCCACAGTTCCTCGCACTCTTGAACAGCATTGATATACTCTTGTTTCCCTCTTCAAGTTCATAGATTAGGGTTTCTTCACCTTCAGAGAATGCTTATTTTGCTCTCTAAATTGATATGACTCAGAAAGTTATTTCACCAGACTCTTTTGTTCCTCCCATTTTCCTCTCAGTAGCCAATTCCTTCATTTTTTGCAAAACACTTTGCATTGCCAGCCTGCAGAGAAAGCTTTTTCTAAACTTTATCTTTTCCAGTACACCCTGGAGAATCTTCTAGGAATGGTTTCAAACCATTACAGCTGTTACCAGCTGCCAAACTTCAAAAAACTTTAAACAGATGTTTCTTTTTCCTTCACAACCATCTCTTTTCTAACAGCAAATGATTTTCTTTAATAATAATTTTACAAATTAAAACCTTCCTGGATAATGCCTGGGATTCCTGGGATAGACATATGTCCTTATTGAAAGAATCTTCTTACCATCCCTGAGCAACAAACAGAGCAGAATAAAACCAACAGAGTCATTGTTAGCTAAAGCCAAATAAAATTATCTTATTAACCCCCAAAAGGAGATGTAATCAGCTGTTCTGTCAGTCTCAAACTCAGACTGCTTCCATCTAACATTGTTGCCTTGGGAAATGCAACACCCTGGAGACAGTGGAAAAGTCTTCTTCCATTGGGTAGAAAAATGATGGAGGCAAAATTTGTGGTTGCAGTGATTTCTTTGCACCCTCTGTGAATTTTGATGCAAAGTTCCTCTGTGTTTGCTCTGTGAGACAGGCCTGTGTATGCTCAGTGTTGTGTCACTAGATGTGCAGAAAGGAAGGCACTGCTTGAAAAGCATACCATGGTTCTGAACCTGATGCTGAGCTGCCAAGTGCATCCTAAATGAGCAAGATGCATATGCCCAGTGCCGTTAGATTATCCAAACTGTGCTGTATACATAAAACTAGATCTTTATTCATTGTCATCTCAAGTGATGTACAGCAAATATTTTCTACATCAGTAGATGTAGAAATGCCCTTATGATGACACTTCTTCTTTGGGGCCCCTGCAAACACAAGCTGTGCTTTAGGTATGACATCTTTAACAACATCTCTTGAAAGGGAGCTAAATCCAGACCTGTTTTGGGGACTAAGAAGTTGCCCTACAGCATAATTATATCTTGTAGCATAATTCCATTTCTCTAAGCTATGGTTCCTTAGTATCCCAAGAATAGACATCAGTGTGACAAGTTCATCCTACCCTCCAGGGGCACAGCTGCCCCTCTTCCACCTGATGTGCAGTCTTTAAGTTGTTGGAAGGCAAGAGTGAAGAGCTGCCGCTCCTCCTTTCAGGGACCATGCATGGACTGCCAGTAGAACAGTATTCCTTGATGAGCCAGTGTCCAAGAGAACTAGTTGAATACTACCAAACTGTTTGCAATGAAAATGAGTTGACTTTTGGAAATAGTTCTGAATAATATAGTTAGTGAAAACCATTTTGTCATCTGGGGGATTGAAAACTTGACACTACTTTTTCAAGAGAAAGCAGGCATAAATTGATATAAACTTACCAAGGAATTTTTGGACCCATGTCAGTTCATCTCCCTGGCTAGATGTATCGGTGGGAATAAGATGCTTATAGCTCAGGAATGATCAGGTCCCATGGGGTTCTAGGGTTTATGTTTCACATGTCTACAGAAGATTATGTACTTTAACAATAATTATTAACTAGTCTGTGCATTTATTTTCCCTAACAGGTAACAGCTTCAAGAAATCAGAGTAAGTCATGTACACAAATGGAACAATCAGTATTTCTAGGAATATTCAAAGAAGTTAATGTCATTGGATCAAATTGACGCATTTATAGAATATACAGTATTTAATGAAAAGCTGTTCTCTAGGAGTTGAACTGCCTTATTTGATACAACTGACATGGGTAGACCAAAACAGTCCCAGAAACCTTTAAAAACACGGAGTCATGGCAGCAAAATATGGTTGGTCTTCTGAAAATGTTTTTGATATTCAAATTTATCTTTCTTCAGTGCTTTTAGTTTGAGAAATGAGATTTTCAGGAATTTTAATCAATCTTGATTAATTTCTCTTAAAGCTTAA